>NW_019389493.1:0-4442 GCF_000671375.1 Centruroides sculpturatus
AATTTAAAACACTACACTTTAATAAATCAAAAAGTTATTTTAATAGTTGGTAATTGAATATAATTGTGTTTTATTTGGGTATTAAAATACTTTGGCGCTATGCATAGAGTGCTATCTTTTTTTAATTTTAATGATTTTTAATTAAGTCAGGAAAAATAATGTTATTTTTCAGATTTTTCTATTAAATAGAAACTGAATATATATTATATACATAAAGCTCTTTAAATCTATCCTACTCTTGGTTTAGTCTTAAATTTTCAACTATATGTATCAGTAAATAATGCACATGTAAATTTTATTATTATATTGTGGTTTAATGATTTGTCCCACATTCTATGTAATTATTCCATAAAAATTATTACATTCGTTCTAAACATACTTGTAAATGTAATGTAAATACTGATTTTATTTCTAATTTCTTATTTTCTGTTTTAATTTAAGGTTCTAAAATTCATTATTGTTATTAGTTAATTAATTTAATTTAACCTTTGATTTTTTTGTAATTCTGAAAGAGTAAACTTTAATTATTTTATTATTTTTAAATAATTTAGTTATTTGTAATTTATAGTAATAAAAATTTATTATGATTACTGTATTTATATCGATAAATATAGATATTTTATACCTTTTTTTTTATGATATTTGTATACATTTCAATACTTAGGTAATTATTAAAAGTTAACACATTTTAAGTATCATAATACCCCATAAAAAATATTTGGAGTCATCAGAAACAAATATTTAAAAAAATCTTGTATAAAATCAATTTGATATCTGTTCAATACATGCATAATGAATAAATATAGATTTTATTTTTCAAATTTGTCTTTTTTAAAAGCATTTAAAAGTTTGTGAACGTGATATAAAAGTTAAAAGTTAGATATATCATTATTTTTCACACTTATATTGTTTTATTATGTATTATTTAAAAACATGAATAAGTTTTGGATTTATAATTTTTATATTTTTAAAATTAAATTTTTTCTTTTAGGATTTATCAACAAATGTTTCTCCTCGTATTGTAAAAGGAACGACATCAGGTCATCTGTTTGGACCGGGTCAAGGATCATTTCTTAATATTGAACTTATTAGCGAAAAAACAGCTGAATATTGGTGTCAAAGTATATCAGAACTAAAAAGAGATTTTCCTTCAAAAGTACTTTTGCATAAAAATAATAATTTAATATTAAATTGCAACATATAAATTTTATATATAATTTTCCAGATACTTATAGCAAGTATTATGTGCTCATACAATAAAGATGATTGGACAGAGCTAGCAAAAATGGCAGAGGTAAAATGTTAAATTTTTATAATCCATTAATTAAATGAAATTAATATTAATAAAGTTTATAAAAGTACAAAAAATATGAAACCTAGTATTATTCAATTAGTACATGAAAATTAATTACAATATAACTGTGGTTCTCTATCATCAACAAACTTCAGTTACAGTTACACAGTTCATAGCAGATGAAGCACAGAACAGAAAAAGGTATAGGCACGTGTTCGAACTGCCTTTTGTAATTTTCTTAGTTCCACCTGGTAGCAACAGGGAGTTCACATATCAGATGCCACATCACTTATTGTAATCCTATTTCTTTGACAATCCTTGGTAATCCTTTATTAAGAAAAAGAATAATTTAAAAAATCTCTATATACTTGATATGTTTTGATTATGAATTCAAAATATCATATTATAAAGAACATTAATATTAAATTATGAAACATATTTAATATTAATGTTCTTGTATTTTAATACAATAAACAGTACAGATATCATTATAATAGGCAGACAATGCTGATATAGTGAAAAAATTAGATAAACATATTCATCGTTTTACATATCTTAAATGGTAAAATTATAATAATTGTTCAATGTTAATGAAGTAGTATTAATTTTTTTTCTTTTGAGAAAATACTGCTTTTTATTTATCTATTTACTAAGAGCATTTTGCCTGAGAATCATTTTTAGATCACAAAAATTACCTTACAGAAACTTTATAAAATTGATATATTCTATATAAAATTATGTAGCTAAAGATAAATAGATAGATAATTTTGTAATGCAGGTGCTTCCCTACTTACAAAACATTAAGTTTTCAAGGTTTTGTCATAAGTCTAAAACTAATACTATCAATACATGGTTATTCTGTGTATGAATGTTCTTTCTAAATTAATGCTACTGGTTAGTAACAGTTGTTTTAAACGTGGGTTTTTTTCCATCTAATGCACTTAGTTTTATAATGTCAAATTTAGTTTCCATGCTAATGGAGCCACACTTGCATTTATCTCCACTGCTAGATTTACTATTATGTTTTGGATGCATCTTTGAAGGACTAATCATAAAAGTTTATAAAAATTTCAAACAATAGTGAAAATTACTGCTAATCCAATGTTTTCAACACCACTTCACAAGTGGCAATGGAATGTCAGAATTCACACGAAAACAAAAAATGACAACATGCAATAGAAGTAAATCCACATTAATTATTTATTAAAAATTTATTATTTATTGGCAAGAGAACTTCAGAATTCGTGCAAAATTTAAATTTTAGACATACAGTCAAATTGTTTATAAGTTGAACATTCATAAGTAGATTATTCATAAGTAGGCCTGCTTTGTTAAAAGATTTTTAATAAATAAACTCAAGTATAATTGAGAGCATAATTTTAAAGATAAATAGACTTTGTGACTTGTAAAATTATGACACATCAAAATATTTTTCTATTTACAATTATTTTCAGAATGCTGGTGCTGATGCATTAGAATTAAATTTGTCTTGTCCTCATGGAATGGGAGAAAGAGGAATGGGTCTTGCATGTGGTCAGGTATAGTATAAATGGTTTGTCAGGATTGAAACTGTGGAAAAATTTGTGAAATATTTTTAACATATTATAGGTTAAATTGGAAATTGGTGCAAAATCATCAATTAAAAATTATTTATTTATAAAGATTTAGACTGTTTCATTTAGTTTTGTAGTATAATATTAATTAAATCTACTGTTAGTTTTAGTTCTTCATTTGGAATTTCACAATAATTTCTGTGCAATATTTCAGAAGAAAGTGCTTTTAATTCATAAGAAGACTGTTATTCAAGTTTTAGGAAAATATCTTTATTGTAGAAATGCATTCTGTAATGAACTCAGTATTTGAAACAAAGCTTCCAATGAAAAATCAGTTTATTTAATAAATAGNACTGCAGTGAGCTGTCAAAGAGAACCTCCCTTGATAGAAGTAGCACCTTCCCTCATTCACCACCACTACAGCACATCCAGTCCCTGACTGATTCTTAGAACCATCAGTGTAGATATTAAAGCCACAAGAGGCCCTATCAGCCTCCAGATAGAAGTTTACATTAGGAAGGTCTGCTGGATGAACAAGGTTATGCAGAGAGACCCAATCAATCCCCATCTCAATGACCTTCTCCCAAAGGTCAAAAATGGGAGTGTGTAACTCACTAGGCTGGAAGGTCTTGTAGGTAGTATTGCCCTGCTGACTCCTGAGCAAATGAAATTGCCAGTATCTCCTTTTAATGGCCAGGTCAACTGGTGTGAGCCCTGTGATAATCAGAAGGGCTTCAGTGGAAAAGGTCCTGTACATCTTTGCACTGTCAGCAGCTTCCTCCTCACATGCACCCTCATGGTCTCCTTGCCTCAGACCTCACAGCCATAGGCGATGATTGTGTGATGGCACCTTCATATAAAATCCTTGTAGCCTTAGGGCTTAGGCCTCAGGTGTTCTGGGAGATGGAACGAAGGGTGTGCATAGCAAGAAGGGCCTTGTTGTGGGCAAACTGAATGTGTGGAATCCAATTAAGCTTTACATCCAGGATCACCCCTAAATATTTCATAGAACTGACATAATTTACCATTTACAAATAAGTGAATATTAAAATAAAAATTTATTTAAAATTACAATATAATTTAATAATATTTCATTATATGATTATAATGTACTGTACATTGCACAATGCTTCAATTTTCTTAAGTGTTCAAATGTAGAATCTTTTAATGTTTTCCTTTTTTGTTATTGTTTGTTTTGCAAGCATTACTTTACTTTCATTTACTATATTTAAAAGTTAATAAAACTAATGTATTAAATATGTGTTAGAACTTTGAAATTATTGGCATTTAATTTTTCTATATCAAAACAGTGTCAATTAAATATTATAGGACTAGAGCCAATTTTTGGTAATTCATAGTCTTTTAAAATTATAAATTAACTAATCAAATCATACTAAATCAATTCATGAGGGTTGTATTAGAATAATATTAAGTATGCACATCAAAAAATTCACATTTTCAAAGAATACATTAAAGTTTTCTAATGTAATGTAGGTAAATGATCCCATTCCCTTTTCCACTCTGTGATGCAATGATGCCATAAAATAGGATCTTGTACCTGAGCAAATGTCATTGCTGTAACAGGCATTTACAAA
>NW_019389494.1:0-4477 GCF_000671375.1 Centruroides sculpturatus
TCTTGATATTAAACTTGTTACAGAAAAATTATAATTCATTCACAAGGTCCTTTAAGTTAATGAGCAAAATGAATCATCAAGTATTATAAAAACTATAATTTCCAGGAAACAGTCTTAAAATAAAAAAGTTAACTTATTAGAAAATTATCATTTTTAATAATGTTTGGGATAAGTGAAATAAGATAAAATTACACATCATTTTATGAATGAAGTGAAACTCCATTTATCTGGATTTCTGAATTATCCAGACTATAAAATAAAATCCCTGTCTCAGAAGTATAAAAAATAGATATATGGAAAACCTATATATGCAAAAAAATCAAAAAGCTCTTAAGTACATTGAAGGTATAGGAATGTTACTGGTAATTCAACGATCCAAAACTATGGTTTAAGTTTATTTTGGTTGATTACACCATAGTTTTGGATTGTTAAATTACCGGTAGCATTTCTATACACCTGCAGACACAGGTTTATGGAATTCCCAAGAATTTTCTAATTGGAATATAGCTGGTAACCCTACAAGAAACAAAACAATTAACTAGTTAAAACAGCATTCATTTTTATCTAGTTAATATAACTGTTTTGAAATTAAAAAAAAATACATGTCCATGTTTATTTGACACATCAGTTATAAATGATAGAAATAGACCTATCATTATGAATCTATTAACTATCAATGTGAACTAATTTTATGAATTTTAACTCTATTCAAATTTTACAAATATCATTTATTTATAACTTTCTTTTAATATAATTTATCTATACAAAATGAATTCCATTTTTATTGAAAGAATGAAGTAAAGATATGAACTCTTCAATACCCATTGTTCTAGCTCGAAGCTGTTCAAATTCTTTAAGGGACTCTTCTATTACAGATTTTATATCATTCGCTTTTATATTATTTAAAGAACAGTGCACTTTATAATTTTTTTCAAGCACTTCAACAACCGACGACTGTTTGAAAGCAGCCGAGAGCGTTTTGTTTTTTCTATTAAAACAAATCCGCAACAAACTATCCCATTCTTTGAAATTAATTGGTGGCGGTGGATTTTTAGGCTCAATTCTCACGACACTCGATTCAACTTTGGGAGGTGGTTTAAAATTATTTTTTCCTACTTTCATCAAATGATCAACTCTCGCCAATAACTGAGTATTGACAGAAAGGCGACAGTATAGCTTATCTCCTGGCTGAGCAACTAGACGCTGAGCAAATTCCCTCTGAAACATAAGCACTGCACAGCGAAAAAAGGGGCGATGTAGCAGAAGTTTAAACACAAATGGAGAAGATATTTGATATGGAAGATTAGCAACACATACATCAAAATAAGGCAATTCTGTCTTTAAAACATCTCCCACAATTATTTTCAACTTATTCTGAAGATGGGTGCCTTGTACCCTTTTTTGTAATTCGGCTACTAATCTCGTATCTACTTCACAAGCGACCACGTGTTTCACCTTCTCCAGCAGCTTGACGGTCATGTTGCCAGTTCCTGGTCCGACTTCCAATACGACATCAGTAGGTCGAAGGGCGGATTTATCAATCATACTATTTATGATTAATGGATTTTTCAGGATATGCTGTCCGACGCTAGTTTTGAAATAAATACCTTGTTTCTGAATTACTTCATGCTGTCTTGACTTTTTCTCAGCCTTAACTTTCCCCATTTTGAATTATTAAAAGCGCCACCTCTCTATTGTGTATTAAAGAAAACAAAATAATAGCCAAATTGTAGCCAAAACTTTTACAATCACATAATATACGAATCGTATGTTTATCGTCACCAAAACGTAATATTATAAAAAATAAATATGATAAAATTTTGTACGTTTCTTGTTAAGTTAAAACAGTAAATTCAATAGAGATCATAACACTGAAAATTATAAATTATCTTAAAAATCGTAAAAGAAGAAAATATTTTTAGTCACATCTGAATGGAAAAAATTTTTTTTTTACAATCGACCATCATCGATACTTGGATGGTGACAGTACAATGAAAACCTACCGCTATGAAGGACCCGGGATCGAAACCGGACGGGTCGAAAAATCTCAGGACGTTTTCGGGGTGATCCATTCGGATATATCTTAAGTCGGACCCCATCCTCACCAACATTCTCTATAAGAAAGCTTCCCAATTCGAGANCAATGATAAAAGTAAAATAATTACAAATAAAAAAAATATGAAAACAAAGTTAAGGAAGAAAATATATGTGGTATGATAAAAGTTTTTTGGTTTAAAATGAAGTTCAACTATGACAATAACACAACGGATGTGCTGCATAGTGCCAAAATTGCCACTTGGCAATAATTTTATAAAAGTGGTGATAAAAATATAATACTGTTGATAAAAACCCTAGTCCACTTATTTCAACATTCAGCATAAAATTGAATCACAAGACATGCTTCAGGTAAAACATCAGAATGTCGAGCACCTGCATGATGGTAGTCCTGTGCACCACATATCTAGTGATGTCATGACAAGGGTCATGAGGCAAGTTCAAGCAGGATTATTTATAAAAACATAGATTAGATGTTTTTATATTATTTATAAAAACATCTAATCTAATCAATGATATAATTAGCATCAAACTTACACTAATTTTCAAAATTACAGTCATTCCAGAAACTTAATTTTCTAAAGAAATTAACCTTAGGCAGGTCACACTTAATTAACCACTTGAGAGCAAAACTACAGATATTCCTTGCTTAACATAGGATTTGATTAATGAGTGAAATTAATTGTGGCAATCCCTTTTTATATGCAGCAAAAGTTTTAATTAATACAACTTTAACAGTTGTCTTTACTTAACATAGATATGTTTATCTTGGCAAATAAGGTGTTAGTGAATTTGTTATTTTCATTTATTACTGTAAAAATATTTGTTATTAACTAAAAATTTGTTCTAGTGGGTGGTGATTGTTCAGTCGAGTACCGAGACACTACTGTATTTGATTAATGTAATTGTGATATATACTGTAGCATTGATGGATTAATTAACTGCACTAATCAAGGAATACCTGTATCTTTTCATATCAGGAGTTCAAGATGTGTAGAAAAGTAAAGAAAAACAAAGAATATAAAAATTTCACAATAAACAAACTTTCATTCAGCCATAACTATTGAAACAGTTCAAACTAATAAAAATGTTCTTGTTTTTCATAGGAACAATATCCAGAATGATGAAATACAACAACAAGTACTAAATAATTAATCTATTACATTTGGTATAATGGCAAGCATCCAAAAACCTATTCAGTAAGTTTACAGTACTGTAATTATTGAACACTAATTATGATAAAATTTTTAAAAATGCATGTTTATTTTATGATTGTTATCACATTATATACAATGCATCATATGAGCAGCTCTATCATGCTGGCTTAAAATAACTTTATGTTGACATTTGTTTTAGGTTTTTCAGATGTCTGCAATGACATCTGAAAAACAAATGTCAATATGTCACTTTTTATACATTTTCATGTTCATTATCATTTCATTGATAATTAATAGTTTATCAATGAAATGATCACCCAAGTTCTCTGGGAAATGATTTGTATTGTGCAATGCTTGAAAGAATGTCTTTCAGTTCAATTAGTCCATCAGCAACAGAACATTGTTGGTTACTTACCTGACGACTATTCTGTTTCAGTGCCACTTTCAGTTGCAACTGTTATTTTTGTTGCACTTAAATTTTTATTGATTCCATCTACATTAAAAGTTATTGTAGTAGCCTTCTGAGCCACTACAGTAATGGCAATGGAATCTGCCATCCTATCAACATCTGTCATTTGACCACACCTGTGTTCAACAACAAATTTATATTTCACAAAGCACTTTTTGATAAGTTTCAGGTTTCACTTCATTCCAAGAACTCTTTAAATCAACTTAGAGCAACACCTAGGATGTGTGAAGACGACTGTCTCAAGTTGCAAAATGAGTGGTAAAAATGTTCAAAAGGAGCAAAAAATAATNTCAGCCTGATAAGCCAAACAAATCAGTGATAAAACTTCCTTTGGCCCTTTCAGTGCTTGAAAAACTGTTACTTCTCAAGAAATGTATTGGCCTCTATATTGTCTGTGAATCTCCAAACCTTTTACCCATCTTTAAAATCATGCTAATTCTAACTGACAATAGTCTAATGATTCCCAACATTCAACCAAGTAAGTTTTATTTAGTACAACAGTAAAGTAGATAACTGTCTGGATTACAAGTAACAAATTAAATAACTTAAATTTGTAATCCTTAAAAATTTGTAAACTTTTAATCAAGTACTTTGGTCTTTTAAGTGTTCCAATTCCAATATTTAAACAGGTCTCAGGCACAAAACATTTATGCATTTCAGGATCCCTCTGCAGAACATTATAATTTTTTACATATTTAAAATAGTAATTTTTATTTATTATGATTCTCTTAAGCTAAAGCAAAAAATTACAAAAAACAGTAAAGACAACTAAGTATAATTGGTAGCACATCATATT
>NW_019389495.1:0-4455 GCF_000671375.1 Centruroides sculpturatus
TACTTTTCAATTTTGTTAAACTATGTACATTTTAATGTTGATTTTTAAGTTTATGTAACTTAATTGTTTAAAAAAACAAACTTTTGCATACATTTTTTAAATTTTATTACACGAATTAAAATCGTATAACCTAAGATTTTATCCTGAATCGGTCTTTGAATAAAAGTAGATGAAATGTAACAATTGATAAATAGTTCCGGAAAAAAACAAAAGGTAATGTCATTTAGTTCAGTGGTGATTAATCTTTCCAGCTGCCGGAAATTTTTGAATTTTTAAAAATATTTTATCGCATCCCCGATTAAAAAAATAAAATACTATTTACAGAGTAATTCAATAAAAATTTTAAAATTGAAATAAAATGGCATATGTTGGCTCTTAAATAATCTCTGGCTTGGTCTGGAGATCAGGTGCCATTTCTGAGTTGGATATTAGTTTCTGGCTGAAACAGTTGCATACATCATCAAAGCAGTGTGTAGTTGTTGAGGCATTCCATGGAAAGGTCCCAACATTGGTCCAGGCTTAACTGAACATATTAAAGAGAGACAGTCTCCTCTAGTCTTTATTCAGTGCTGCACTCACTTTGGACATCAATCCAATTGGCCCAATTCTCTGAGTCAATACTTGTTTTGAAGTTAACAGGTAAGACAAGTCTTGCAGACTTCCCTCATGTACATTGTTCTGTTAATTAGAGGCTGTTTACCTTGGAGACCTGCTGTGGATATGGTTACAGTATGGCACAAAAATCACACTTTCTCCTTCAGATTGAAGCACGCTGGACACTGCAAGAGCTTCAATGCTTTACAGATACAGCATACCTATCTTTAAGTGAACTAATTCTACAGAGCTGAGTCCTTACAAAGAAAAGACAACTCTTCCCAAGGCTTCTGCTAATGTCTCTGTTTGTTTGCATTACCATATAGTACAACTTCATATGAAACATGAGCATTTTTAAATTTTATATAAAATTAAAAACAGTTTCTTTTATGTACTGCTCACACTTGGCAAACATACAAATATATAAAGTCTTTATATCTGTTGTAATATGTTTACATCTTCATTTGTTACGTCATTTGGGTGATATTAATACAGTAGCTTCAACATTTATATCAATATTAAGGAAGAGTTATATCAAAGTGAAGATATCAAAACATTTATTATCAATTGTAGAATCAGTCAAAACAGTATTATAACTACAAAATATACCAGTAGTTGTATATATATAAGACTGTTTTCGAGCCAGAATGCACCACTATACATGCTTGGTATGGTGTCATACCAACAGATAGCATAAAAAGTATTGATAACTGGTATATAATAACAGTTGTTAGTGCAAACAATTCTCATTGTTCAGTCACCATATATGCAAACTAGTAGTAATTTTTTAGAAAATGAACATTTTGTATCTGTAATATTTCATAACAAATACAGAAGAAAATAAAAAAAATTACAGCTCTGAGATTTTAAGCAGTCCAAATTACCTCTTAATTAGTTATATCCATTCTAAAAAGTCACAGTTTGGAAATCCCATTACATAAATTTTTTCAGAAACAAAATATAACAAGAAATATAATAGCTTCAAACTTGAATATAAATTTGAATTTAATAACAAAACAGAATAATTTATTTTCATTAATAACTAAATTTGTTAAAATTTCAACATTTATATTATTGTATTTGTTTTATTATTGATATATATCTTAAAAGTACACAGAAGTACAGAAAATATAATATTTTCATTGCTAAATTTTTAATTTAAACTGCAGTAAACTTTCAATTTAAATTCCAAGGAATCCCAAGAAAATTTCAAATTATCGAGTATTTTGAATTGTTAGACATGTCTAACAAAGTAGTAAATTTAAGATGCATTAAGCTTTTTATAAGTGTAAAGAAAAATACATTTTTTATTGAATCATAAAAATTAAATATAAAAAATGATTCACTATTCTATTAGCAAGTTTATTAAAACAAAATAAAAGCTCTTTACAGAATGATATTAGAGCATTGGAATAATTATGGCATTAACAGTCTAGAAAAATTTTCATTGCAGATTAAAACATGGAAAATATACATGCTAAAGATTGCTAGCTGTCAACTATCATGCCATTTGGTCAAGCTATCTCTTTCATGCTTATAATAAATATTATTTGTAATGCACACTTTATTTTAGTTTGAATTATCCAAGAGGGTCAAAATTTCAAATTAATGCAAGTGATATATAGTAATTTTCTAATGCATTGATATCTAATGTCTGTGAGGAATGAATTATCCATATCCAACCTTAAATTAACAAAAGTTTACTGTATCTTAAAGATATGAACATTAATTATAGTAAAACCTAGCCTTAGTATTAAAAAGAATTCAGATTAATAATTAATACGTAGTTTTATTATAAGTGTACAGTTTACTCAAAATTATAATTCTAAAGTTTTTATATCTGTTTAAATCAAATGCTCCTTTTTAAGATAAAATCAAAAAGTTTATTTTTTGTTTTTATATTAGGAATGTTAAGAATAAAACTTAAATCAAATTGTATTGGTAATGTAATTAATATTATAACTATAAAAAAGTTATCATAAATATTTAGTATGCTTCTTTACATTTTAAATATTATCATGTACCAAAATATAAATATGGTGGATTTTTTTTTTTGTAATTTTTAAATTGTANAAGAGGGGGAAACGGTCTAAAAATGCCTTAGGGGACATAACATCAACACTGGGCAGATGTCGATCTAAAACTTAAAACAGGTTAGTTAACCATTGTATAACTATTGTAGTAATTTACCGATGTAATAATTAAATTTACCAAATTTATAGAAATGTAAAAATCCTGAAGAGGGGTGCAAATTACAAGAAAATATTGCACCCGAAATGCATAGAAAATAAATAAAGAATACGAATAAAAGCTTTGTCTCTGATTAAATGCGGTCCAGGCAAAAAAACGGGGGTTATTTATGTACAATTAACCCATAAAGTTTTTTCATCAATTTTGAGGAAATATTTTTGAAAAATTGATTTTTTAAAAGTTAAGCTTTAGCCTACTAAAAATGTTTCAGGATGTGCATTAAAAATTATATAGCCTATATATAAGGCTAAGACTACTGTTAGTTAATATCAGTTTTTCATTTCGTTTTAGTGTTTTATTATGGAAGTCACGATTAAAAGATTCAATTGAAATACAACTTATAACATTAGACTATCAACCAATATAAATGTAAAAGACTTCAATTGTTAGTCATATTATCTTATCGCACAAACGAACACCTAAAGGATGATTTGAAGTGAATAATATATATCGAGCTTTGTAATAAAATGATTACTTATCGAAGTAATATATACAGTAATCATTTAAACTTAATCATAACTGTAAATAATTTTTTTAAACAGTAACACACTGATGATTCCAAAAATTAATGTCTAATGAATGAAATTTTTATTTAAAAAACTGAAGATAACTTTTAATACAATATTTAAATTTTATCAAACGAACTTTTAAAACGCTTTTCAGATATTTCTAAAATTTAGTTGTGACTAATATATATCGAGCTTTGTAATAAAATGATTACAATTATTACAGATTGATAAAAATTACACGAAAAATATAAATTGTAGGCTAAATATAAACTTTCAGTCATAATAATTATTATTTTATTACGGAATATTCTGTAATAAAATTTTACCCATTAACAATTCATTATAAAATACAATAGGAAATGTTTCTATTAAAAGTCAAGGTTTTAAAAAAAATTGCAAATACAGTTGATACGATAATATCCAATTATCTTTTCAATTCTTAACAGAGTGAAACAATAAACATCTATTTTAAAATTCTTTCAGGAAAAAAATAATTGAAACAATTATTCTTTCGGAAATAAAACATGTATAGATAATAAAAGACCGAATTCTTAGGTTTTTAATTTATTTCCTATTTATTGCTTACAGTAAATAATAAAGATAAAGCAGGTAGAGTTTAATAAAAACAAAATATTTAAAAACTTATCTGATTTAAAAATAATATACAACCGTCGTTCTTGATAAAAACTTTGAGAGTGAACATTATCAGGAGTCTTATTGATCATCCTTAAACGTTATCAATTTTGCTAATTTCTTAGTTCTTGTTAAAATTATATATTGCTGCTTACACACATTGTTAAAAAGTTCCTATTCATCGAATTTATTTCCATATTATTAGATTTATAAATCAACAATTTCATAACTGTTTTTTAGCAATCAATTACTCATCATACTGCAATATGATGAGTAAAATCTCGCTTTATGACCACCTTTAAAATTTCCCCATAAATCTGCATACGTTTTAACCTAAAATAAAGCTCCATCTTGGGGACCACTGGCCAGTTCACTTAATTAGCCAAGATAGGAGTGCCCTAAATTGATATTTGTCCCCGTTTACCTGGCCGACAGAATAGAAAAACTCAACATTTCTAAACGCAACGTA
>NW_019389496.1:0-4448 GCF_000671375.1 Centruroides sculpturatus
TTATATAGATGTAAAATTCTATCAAATTAATTTTATTAAGCTTTAAGTAAGACGTCACACACGCTATAATTTATATTCCTGGTGTGTGTGTGTGTATGTGAGAGAACAAGGGGAAAAAAACAATAGCAAAAAAAAATCTGGCATCGAAATACTGACAAAAATTTTAAAAAAAGATTAATATATAACAAATAAATTATTATTATTTTCGCATTAAAAAAAACCAAGCAACGAGTTGCATAACTTTCCACGAAAAAGTTAAAATTGTGTATGGCTCCATCTAGTATATAATAATTAAAATAAAATATCAAAGCGGCAAGAGCGTAATTTTGAGGGTAGAGATAAATTTTTTATGTATTAAAAAAACTTAAATGCTNTTAAAATTGTGTATGGCTCCATCTAGTATATAATAATTAAAATAAAATATCAAAGCGGCAAGAGCGTAATTTTGAGGGTAGAGATAAATTTTTTATGTATTAAAAAAACTTAAATGCTAATAACTAGTAAAAGCTTCAATAAGTCAGACCCCAGTCGAGATATGACACATCAACCCTCTATATCTCTCCACCCCTCGACCTTTAACCTCCAAAATTTATCAGCATAAAACCTTCTAATACACAAACCTCCCTGTAAAATTTCAGATATTTTCGACGAAAGGCACAAGAGTTATTAAGCTTTAAAGTAAGAAAATAAAATTGTGCTCACCACACAAAAAATGGTGGGGGTTTTCCCCCCTTTTCTCGACGCTTTAAGTCCCTTAATTTAAAAATGTAAAAATCTCGGGGAGTCATCATCGCAATACTTTCCCTGTTATACAATTTATAACAGTCGGGAGAGTCGAAGAAATTTGTAATAAAACAGGACATTACATTTGGAATAAATTTATTTTACTCCATTATAATTAAAGTAAACTGGAGAATGTTTTAAAATATTTTATAGTTACATTAATTAAAGGTTACGTTTCAATACAAATTTACATCTCATTTTGTTTTTTCGCGGTTTGTTTCCGGGCATAACTAAGCAATTTACTAATTTTTATACGATCGCCCCCACAAAGAAACATCTGGCGTGTTTTATCTGCCCATCCAGACGTGCCCGCCCACACCATTTCGCTGTCTATATTTGGAATAAAAACAGAAAAAAAGGGAAATATCCACTGTTCTAATTTATTTAACTCTTTCTTCTACAGTAAATTATAAAATGGGTTAAAAATTTATTTTATTGTAGTTAGATTTTTATGGAATATTGCAGGCCCAGCACCTAAGATCCAACAAATTTTCCTAACCACTTTCACTTCCCCCCACATAAATTAGTAAATTTTAAGGATATTATGCAAATGAGGTTCGAAATTAAATGGTCCTACGGAACCTTTCCTATCTGGATTGATGCCACCAGTAGCAGAATGAATAAAAACAACCGAACACGATCATGGATTCGCACCAACAGGCTGGCCACGTGGAGTTTTTCGGGCTTTATTCAACATTTGTAGCATTTAAATAGAGAGCCAATTTCCCACAGAAAGTCTCCTCGTTGGGCACCACCCATGGTAATTCTCCCGCGAGTTCAGGAACCAGTTCCCAATAGAAAGTCCTCTTGGGGCATCACCTATGATAGCTTTCCCACATGTTGAGAGACCAGTTTACACTAGAAAGTCCTCCTGGGGCAGCCTTCTTGGTAGATCGCCCTCAATCTAATATACCATTTTGGTTTCTATTCCATAGGGGAGGGGAGCGCACGAAACCCGCGAATTTGAATGATTGAGTGTATTTCGAAAGCAAATCCATTAGATGAATCCTTGAATTTATATAGCTTGCTGAATTACAATACATGCATCAAGGTGTGCGATAATTAAATCATATCGGTTAGAATGATACCAGATAAGGTGTGAAGTGGAATTACTAAGATTCATTCAAATCATTTTCGGCAATATTTCACGCAAAGTTATAGAATTATATTTGCTCAGAATAAGTTAGAAAATATTAATTTTAAAACTATTATTCTAATTATACAGAAATTTATGGAATTTATAGTAAAATAAATACTCATTTTCGATGAATTAAGTTCAAAATTAATGATATTCATTAATCACAAACTGAAATGTTGGATTAGAAAATAAATGGTAATAAATTCAACGCATTTTAATACATGTTACAAATAATTTATAGGTTAAAATACTGCATTAATTCTTAATTATTTTTAATTTACTTTTATTCGAGATTTTTCATAATAAATATATTATTAAAATTAGTTTTATTTTTTTTAACGCATTTAATACGAAATTGATCGAGATCTTTTCTACAATTTTTACAAATATATGTGTATTTAATTATAATCAACTCTGCATATTTTAAATTCATACGCTTCNTTTTTTTTAACGCATTTAATACGAAATTGATCGAGATCTTTTCTACAATTTTTACAAATATATGTGTATTTAATTATAATCAACTCTGCATATTTTAAATTCATACGCTTCTAAGAATATTCATTTGTTAATTCAAAGTTTGTAACTTAAAAAATTAATAGGGCCTATTGACGTATACTTAAAGCAACAATCACAAGCAAACAATAGAGCATACACGTACATGTAAATAATACAACAAGCAACATAATCAAATAACATACAATTGGCCCTAAAAGGACCAAATATATTCTATTATTTGCTTATGATTTTTTTTTTAATATGAACAAACTCTGAAGTCTAGAACTAACTTATTTATCAGTGAGAAACTCTTCCCGTTTAAATTATTTAAATAAAAAAAATAATAATAAATATCAAACATATTAAACAATTATAAAATAAATAAGATAACTGAATCCATTTTCAATCATTTCGAACAACATAAAAATCATCAAAGCGCAAACACTTCGATAATTTTATAACATTCTTCTACTTTGTCAAAAGATATTTTAAATTTAGCTGAATAACGGGATAATTAAGTGCCTTTTACAAAACTCACCCGGTGCAAAATCAGAGAAACAATAAGCCATTTAATTTTTCTGGGTAGAAAGTTTCCGCTGACGAACTCTTAATTTATTGATTGATACAAAATTCTTCCCCTTTTTTTTCGTACACTGCTGATAATGCTGTTATTATTTAATTAACTGCATCAGCTATCTACTTGCTTACAGAAATGTGTCTCCAGGGAATCTCTCTGCAATTAATCTTGGGGTCTGGCAAATTCTGATAGCAATAAAGTTGTTTTCTATTAGATAATGTCTCCATTGTATTTACTTGTCATTCTTAAAACGAACTTATCTTATTTTTTATTTTTAACGCTCGTAATTTTTAGTTTTAAGTTATTAACATTTTCGAAAATAAATTTTAAATTATGTATATTGGTTTTCGTGTACCGATATCTATGGCCCGCTATCTTAATTACTTCAAAGACAAATTTGACCCAAGAGTCTACTTACACCACGTAACTGTACACAGTTACAAGGCTAAAAATGTCATGCAGTAATATCAATGTGTGGCCCATAAACATAACAGATAAATCCGGAACCACAGGAGTTATTTTATGTGTAAAGCATGTCGTTGAATAAGAAGAAACGAATTCGAGTCATTTTTGATGGTGGTGACCCACACCGTCAGCCAGTTTAACAGGCTGCATCCAGTCTAGATGCTGAAAACTTCACGCTGACTGCGGGTCTTCGCCATCAAAAATAACTTAGATTCCTTCCTCCTTACTCAGCATCATGCTTTACCTGTAAACGAATAAATAAAGAACAACGCTCCTGTGATTCCAGACTTACGAAGCTCCCTGTAAATGAGTTTAATTTCTCTAATTTTTACTTCTTAATTTTAAATCACTGGAATTGTAATATCTTATATTTTCATATGATCGTTTGCTTACAAGTTATAATCATGTTAATCACAAATGTTAGAAATTTTAATTCGTGTTTACATCTTTACTCTTATATAATTATTGTTTGACCTAAACAAAATGATACAGAATATCCCTAGAATTTAAGGTAAAAAATCATAAATAACCGTAGAATTTAAGGTGCAGATCTTAATTCTGTGTCCCTAGAATTTAAGGTGAAAATCATAATTCTGTATATCTGGAATTCAAACGTATGGTTCTGTTTATGAAAAACTGCTAATATTTAATATTTCAACAAATAATTTAAGAAATGTTTCTATTAACTAAGTTTTTCGATAAGAAATTATTTAAAGTAAGATTAATCTAGAATTTAATAATGTTCATTCTTCACTTCATATTCGATTTTCACTCCAAGATTTTTCCTCCCCTTCTTTTTTCCAATTTTGTGAAAGTGTTTTTCTCTGAAATACGATAGTTAAATATTTGGTTTAATAAGAAAAATTGTTTTAGCCAATTTTTACACATCATATCGGATTTTTACGGCACTGTGTTTATTCTCCAAATTTTAGCTTTATGAAATAGCAAACACAGATTAATTCTGTTTCATTCAAGTTTTAAGATTTC
>NW_019389497.1:0-4419 GCF_000671375.1 Centruroides sculpturatus
CTGCGAATCGTCATGCGTGACGAATTTCGAACAAACGTTAAAAGACACGTCAACAATGTTCGAATTACGTAAAAATTTGAATTAAAAAAAATCAATTTTATTTTTTTTAATTAATTTTTTTTTCTTTTTAAATTCTGCTTCAATCACTTTCTTGTGTTCGGAATTTGATAAATAAATTATCTTCTGCATTTACATGGTGCAGAATGTCCACCGGGGAGAGTTAAAAGACGATCTTAAATTCTACGTCTCGAGGTTCGACCATCTCCGAAAATCGCACGAAATTGATTCGAATAAATATTTTTTTCGTCCGTTTTCGGCCTTCGCATAAGTACAGTAAAAAATTCTTAAGATTTCGATTTATTTCGCCCAATATTATTTGGCATTTCGGAGGGATTCATCGGTCGCCGCCGGTTTGATGTTGCGTATTAATGCAATATCAAACTGGATAAAGTTAATATTAAAATTACCGAAAAACCTTTATAATACGGCGGAACGAAAACGGGTAAACCGACACAGGGGATAAACAGACTGAGCCGGGGGGAAACCATCGTACTTTCTCCTTGAATTTCTGGCTTTTTAACGGATCACGCCCCTAAATTCTTTATTTGATTAATTAATCAATTTGACACTTCCGTTCGATTTCGTTTTAATCTTGGTCTCTGTTAATTAAGAAAGACGTGATAGATATTACTAGTCTCTCTATTGGAAGAAGAAACCTTTACTTTTTATACGTTCTCTAGCCTGACGAAATAGAGTCTGTCTCCTCGAAGTGAACTACCGTCCTTCTCTCGAAGGCTTTGTACATTTCTAACCTTTCAAGTTGTTTCGGCAGAGGCACTATTTTCTCTCATTGGCGTTTTTTTCATTTCTAAGGAATGAGGAAATTGTAGGGTTCTTTTAAAACTTTACAATTATCTCACGCCTTAGAATTCTGTGCTTACTACATCGGGCTATCTCCTTATAGATGAAACAGAGGGCATTGTAGTATGTGACTACCACATCGTGTGATAGAACTGCCTGGGCTGAAACATTCGGAAAGGATAGATAGTCTATATATAAATTATTCGGGATAAGGACGGAATAATTATATTGTATATTGATAAAACGTTGTCGATTTAATATAAACATTTAATAATTTTTCTATTGTTACCTTTGTTATTTTTTGGTCATTATTATTTTGAATCAGACATTTTTATTGTGATTATTGTTATCTAGCCTTTCATACTTGTTATTTACTGCAGTTTTTCTGGCAACATAATTTTATTTTACTGTAGATTATTATTTTTTCTTCGATAGTACATGTACAGTACAGTACAGTACGTTGGATCTTGGCGTAAAAAGTTTAGTCGAGGGGTAAGAACCATGCATTTAAAAAAAAATTGTAGGCCCATAAATTCCCACTGTCGTCCGTCTTTAATTACTTATGAACTTTCGATTTGCACCGGAAATCATTCATTACGTAAAACTTATCTTGTGTTAATTCAATTTTATTTTGTACATTATTTTAAATAAAATATAAAAATAATCTTAATAAAGATTGTATAGAGTACCACATAATATCACTATTGCCATGGCTAGGCCATTTCTTTTAAAAATGAGTTTGTGATGAATGAATAGTAATGAAATCCAATGATGCGGTTGGAAGATTATAAAACGTCATCGATGACATGAATGACTCCGTTTGTTGTATTGATGTCAGAAAAACTAAAGTTAACTCCATTGACACCGAGGCAATCTGGAAAAAATAATATAAAATTATGAAACGATAATGTAATGTACAGTACATACACTTCGAAGACTTTCCGCCCGTTATTGTATTCATTAAGACACCATTCGGAACAAACGAGGTCAAGAACGGGTCGTGTAGAACAGAATAAGGTAAAGCTCTTGTAGTGAATAAGTTTGAAATGATAAAGTTGCAATTACCAATACAGTAGAAACTTGATTATCCGAAATGGTTTAAAAAAATATGAATGTATTGTAAATACCATAGAATACAATACAAAGAAATCAAACTGTCTACGTAACTGGTGATCATTACATCATCTGTCTATTATAGGGCAGCGAAACTAGGTCATATACGTAACATTACTTTAAATTTTGAGTAAATTAATTTCTTTTCAAACGTAGTAATTGCATTACAGTGTTTATAGTCCACGAAACTTCAAATTCACAGTATTTACTGTATCTAAAACACAAAAGTAAACGAGTTTCTGTATTATCCGAAAAACTCTTGGTTCTATCGAGTTCGAATAATCAATTTTCCATTGTAATAAACTCGTGTAATTTGTTATTTCCACATTTTGTGATTATAAAATATATTTTTGTGCATCATTTATTAAACAATTAAAAACTTATTTAATAATTATTAAATAACGAAAGGGAATTTGTAAATTTTCTAAAATACATTTTAACTTTTGCATTTATTATTAGACATATTAAAAATGAAATACAAATATAGGCTATAAATATACCTGGCTTATTCATAAGCTTCAATTCATGACCATTTTCAGAAGTAAGAGTAGATCCATCTTTAATTCCATTAGTATAGTGAGTGCCTCGTACTAAATGTCGAAGAACAAATTCTAACGGAAACACAATTTAATAAGAATTAATGTGCCAAATGTTATTTAAAATTACTTAAAATAATCTCGATTAATAATATATACCCTTTGCCAAATTAGGATCGGTAATTAAGCGATTATATTCTTCGGAAGACATTTTCTTAAAAGCTTTCTTAGAAGGGGCAAATAAAGTATACGGTCCTCCTTCTATAAATAATACAATTGTATAAAATACGTTAAATTAAAACATACGTAAACGAAATCAAAAAGTATTTACGTTTGATCTCGTCTTCCAAACCGGAGATTTCAATCAACTTAGAAAATTGTTTCATAAGAGGCGATTTGGTAACAGTTCGGTGCAAATCTCCTACAGGAGGAACCAATACTTGATTGACAGGCACAATTTGAACATTTCCTACTCGAATAGGTGGTTTAACTATTTTCGCACCAGACGCAGTAGTTGCCTGAAAATAATATACTTAAGTTATAGGTTATATTTGCAAGTAATTTAAAGCTGTAAATTAAAAATAAACAAATAAATAAATAAAGTATTTCTCAACTCCACGTGATTTTAAATTGAAATTTTGAAACATTGAAATCATGACTCGATTTTCAGTTAAGTATTTTAAAATGATAATGAAATAGTGATGACCCAAATCGTGATTCGAAGTCATGACATCTCTAAGGTTAATACGTTACTCTTTATAATGTATTATTTCGTTGCCAATTAAGACGGAAAAAATTTCGTTTTTTAAGAGAAATTATATTANATTAGCATTTTTTAAATGTAAATTAAACATAAGTATATTTTTATTTGTTTATATTTAGCCACTTCCTATATTAGTGTGAGCCCGCGGATTTTTACGGGGCTCTTAAAAAACATTCCAATTTTATGTTAAGTGTAAATATCTTCGGAAAAAACCCGAAGAAATTGAAACTAGATCGGAGGTCACCGATTGTAATAACAATTAGATGGGAAAGTTGGCACTTAGGTGTGAAGAATGCACCGTCATCGTCAACAAAAGTCAATCACGTGTCAGTTTTCCCACGACAATGATATAAAAGGTGCAGACCACCGGAAGCTCTGAAGTTATATTGATCATAGTGATTTCACTTCTCCCGCATCGGTAGAAGACATTGACCAAGCCCAACTCTTTCATAAAGAACTGTTATTGCCACATATAGCACTTTGAGGTAATTATTTTGAACCAGGGAACTCTCTCTACGCATATAGGACTAGTCGTTAGAGTAAATCCTTTAGAGAAAGGATAGTGTGTATAATCGCCATAGGCGTAATTATGTTATCCGAATTTATTCTTAGATGTATCCAACCTTGTAACCTTTTGGATTTACTACTGTAGCGTTCTGTGAAATCACTTGAAGATGGGATAGTTGTTACTTCTGTCTCTGAAATTGTTGAAGACAAGGTCGTGGAGGGAGAGGTGGTGGTTTCAAATTCTGATTCGTCGATAGGACCTAATAAAATTTTATCTACAATATAATATACTCATAAAATAAGAATTAATTTATACAGTATTACAGTAAAACCTGAATAGGGCGGGAACCTTCCAGAGATGGAAAGATCAAATATTTTTTTAGGAAAATGATTACAAATGTTCTCTGCACAAAGTAGGTAACAAATGCTCATAGGTTCCAGCTTTCTCCGATAGTTGGAACTTATGAGCATTTGAAATGTTATAATTGGGCTAGAATAATATAAATATATTGCTTTTAAGTGACAATTATAAATAATATTATTAAGTTTGTGATGAATGAATAGTAATGAAATCCAATGATGCGGTTGGAAGATTATAAAACGTCATCGATGACATGAATGACTCCGTTTGTTGTATTG
>NW_019389498.1:0-4445 GCF_000671375.1 Centruroides sculpturatus
CCTTTGTCAGGTAAATTGTGTTTGAATTCGGAACCAAAAAAAAAAAAGTAATAAGTTATAGTTTGTCATTTATAATATAGATATCAATTTAAATATTTCTTTCTATAAAACAAACTTCCAATTGAATAGATATGATTTAAATGCAATTTGTAAAAATTACTAAGAAAGCAATAAAAAAATTATTTATGCTGATTGATTCCTAAACATTTGTAAACAAAAATTCAAAAAGTTTTATTTCTAACTAATTTTGAAAAGAAAAAAATTTAATTGGATACAACAAATTTTGATAATTGTAAAGATAAAAAAATAATAAAAATTCCACATATTCGTGTAAAAGTTACAATAACAGTAAACTTAAGAATAATTGTTAATAAAGTCACATTTATAAAGAGCTGTAAGATATGTTGTGTTATCAACATGTGCTATTCAAGGAGGCTGAAGATCACAATGGCAATGAAATAGGAAAAAAACAATGATGACATTGAAAGTTTGAATGAACATGGTGATGAAGTATTGTTTCAGTGGTAATGGTTCAAGTTTTCAACATTTTTTAATGCAAATTAAAATAATAATAAAAGGCTGACATATTTAGGTCCTAATATTTTTCAAGAAGTATAGATTCCAGACTTGGGAGTCAACTGACATTCAGGCCAATACAGTATATTATTAATTAATAATAATAATAAATTATGTATGAACATGTGAATTCTGAATATTAACTTTTACTTTGTAAATTTCTATAATACAAAATGTATTCTACTATCAGAGGTCATAAAATAAAATTTTTATATTTAAGTCAAATATATCTCTTTACAATTTACAATGAATTTACAAAATTAATTAACACATTAACTGCCATCCGATGCACCAGCAGTCATAGTAATTAGGGCCGTTCAGAGCCATACAACCGCTGGTGGTCGAAGCCAACTTTATAGATATGCACGAGAGGCTACCACTAGGATGTAAAACATCTTATGAAGCCAGGATAATTTAACCTTGAGTGAAACTACAATGATTATAGTGAAGTCGACCAGTTGTATGGTTCTGTATGGTCCTAATTAGTACTACCACCAACACATCAGATGGCAATTAACATGTTAAAGCCTTAACAAATTTACTCTGATATGTACAGTACACTCCAAATAGGTCTATCTAGCAAATAATCAATATTTATTCACCAGGAAAATTATGAAGCATTTTATTATGATAAACTATGTTTCATATGAACATCCCATAAAATATGAATGAAAATATAAAAACTGTGAGGTTTGGGATATTTGCCTATTTTATAATTTGTTTTTGACTTTAACATTCTACAAGGAACATCCATTACAAAAAGAAAAAATACTTCCATGTAAGACAACTCATCAACATTTTGATTATGTGCTGATGGCACATATCATAAGCAAAAATAAAGAACTAAATCACCAATGCAGGAAAAATAATTCTCTCTCCAAATTTGGACTATTCTACAATGTGATCACCAGACAAGAGTTCCTCATGAAAGGAAAGAGGAGAGAGAAAAAAAAATGCAAGTAATATTCTACTAGAACAGAGTGAACCCAAGATATGGGAGATGTTGATTTACTGTTGACCATCTATCAGTTGCCACCCACCAAAACTGATCCTTAGTCACTATCTGGATACCTCCCAACTAATAATCAATTCACTTTCACACTTCCAACCACTTTGCTAACCCAGATATCATGTAAACTCTCTCACTCACAGATGATGATAAATATATTTAAAGATTTAAATATATATCAATACAAGGTAACTTTCCATTGAGATCCATATGACACACCTTCCAATGTGGGATGTCCCAAATAATCTTTGAAGTTCGCTTAGGCCAATTGCTTAGACCTGACTACATTCACATATACTCAAACTGTGAAAAATCACAAAACTATCAAAATATGAAGAATAAAAAATGTTAGATCATCATATTGAATGAATGTTGCAGTGCAATAATAACTCAGAGAAATCCAAGCACATATATAAACAATATCTGTATACTAAACCAACAATACTAAATCCATCTGAAAAACTTTGTTTTCAAGTTAATAAACTCATCATTAGGAAACACATTATAGAATTACATTAAATATTAAATATACTGTAAAAATTTACCTGATTCCGTGGATCTTTTATGTTAAACATGAGGCTTCTATATTTAGCTTTATATTTGATACCTGTATCTTTAAATGATCTATACAATTCTTCTTCTATGTGATTAGTAATCTTTTTAATTTCATCTTCTGAAATATCTATGTCATTTGCATTGTTGCATCTGATAAAATAAAATGTAAACAAGAAAACAAACTTTAATATAAAAATTTTTCACATAATTATGATAATAATAAATCAATATGTTTCATTAGAATAATTACATTTCACAATGGACAAAGTTTTAAAAGATATGGCAGAAAACAACTAAAATAATATCTAATTTTCCAATTTTTTAAGCTTAATATTTTAATAAATTTAATCTTTCAGATAACTTCTCCTTTATTTCCTGATTCTATTTTTTATGAAAAATTTTGTGCAAGCAGCATTAAGAGATAAATGACATAATTAATAGTGCTTGTATTATCAATCTGAGTTTCTATTTGTTCTTGCTACTATTATATAAACAGTTTTTCATCTATTTTTAATTTTACTACTTTTGATTATAAACTTTATTTTAATTTTACAGAATCTTAGATCTTTAACTTCATTCTTAAAATAAATCATTCTAGAAATTATATGAATAATAATTTTTAGTCAGAAATTAATTTTAATACATTTTTATTGTTTAACATTCAACTCAGATTTATCTACTAAAAACTTGTATAAAATACCATGTTGGCCTGAATATTGGTCAATGTTTTTCCCCAGTTTCAAAGGAAGAAAAATTGCTCTTGACCTATATTTGAATCCCGTTAAAGATTTTTTTTCGATTTTGATAACTGTATGCAATACAAATTATACAGAGTTAAACTGACACTAAAATTAAAGCACGTCATTGTTTAGCAATACTAAATACCATCCAAGTTTTGATCTGCACAAGCCTGCAAAGTATCAGAACTGCAAAGTATCAGAACTCAACTGTTCAAAAACAATCAACTAAACTATGATGACTGTTTTTATCATATTTAACAGAATCAGTCAGTTTTGGTAACTTTTATTTTACTCCTAGGAGTCTCTACTAATTGAGTGATTGTCAAAAAAATAGGGGAAAGTTGATGGAAATTTATTGTAAAATTTATTTTGTTGTAAAGTTTAATGCTCAATAATCTTTATTAATTTCATTTTTATCAATATCAACAAAAAAAAAAAGTAATAAGTTATAGTTTGTCATTTATAATATAGATATCAATTTAAATATTTCTTTCTATAAAACAAACTTCCAATTGAATAGATATGATTTAAATGCAATTTGTAAAAATTACTAAGAAAGCAATAAAAAAATTATTTATGCTGATTGATTCCTAAACATTTGTAAACAAAAATTCAAAAAGTTTTATTTCTAACTAATTTTGAAAAGAAAAAAATTTAATTGGATACAACAAATTTTGATAATTGTAAAGATAAAAAAATAATAAAAATTCCACATATTCGTGTAAAAGTTACAATAACAGTAAACTTAAGAATAATTGTTAATAAAGTCACATTTATAAAGAGCTGTAAGATATGTTGTGTTATCAACATGTGCTATTCAAGGAGGCTGAAGATCACAATGGCAATGAAATAGGAAAAAAACAATGATGACATTGAAAGTTTGAATGAACATGGTGATGAAGTATTGTTTCAGTGGTAATNAAAGATAAATACTGTAGGCCTATATATGCATTGACAGCCAATAGCTGAAGCAGTTAAGGTAACTACCTACTGCTCTGGGAACCTAGCTGTCTGTTCCCAATCCCTCATTACCTGGCTACCCCACAGTGATCCAATTTTCTTTAAAATTTCCTATGATCTGTCTTACTTGCAGTGGCGTAGCATGGGTGTCAGCTGCCCAGGGCAAAGGAAAATTTTGCTATCCCCTTATTTAGGTATCTCAATTTAAAAGACTAAAATTCAGTTTTGTCACAGAATAAGTAATGAAAAATCTGT
The DNA here is from genome assembly GCF_000671375.1 of Centruroides sculpturatus. Classification (NCBI taxonomy): domain Eukaryota; kingdom Metazoa; phylum Arthropoda; class Arachnida; order Scorpiones; family Buthidae; genus Centruroides; species Centruroides sculpturatus. The sequence goes on from NW_019389498.1 coordinate 4,096, forward strand.
GCTAGTGTTGCCACCTTTTTAAAATCGCTGACCCGGAGGGCAGGTGAGGTTTGTTCAAACAGAAGTTCCTGACGCATGCGTATGTCATTTTGCAATGCGAAGAATAATTTGCAGTGCATGCTGGTTCTAAATCAGTTATAGTTAGCGACTAGGGAGACTTGGGTAGGAGTAATGTAAGTAGAGGATTTGATCCCGGGATCTTGAAAATCGGGATCCCGGGATCCCTACCACTTTTCAGTCCCAAAATTTTCAAAGTTAAGTTTTCCTAATCCCGAGATTTTCGGGATTGACATCATTTTAAAAAAGTTGCAAAATAGACTGCATGAAGCAAAACGTTCAGTGCCAGTGCT
>NW_019389499.1:0-4431 GCF_000671375.1 Centruroides sculpturatus
CAATCATATTGTTTCCCAGGAATTTTTCGGAGGCGATTCGTCCGGATATGTCGGGCCGTCCCTCACCACCCGGCTGCTCCATCGTGGGCCTGGCTGAACCCATAATAAATAGGCTTGCTAAAAGAGGCCCTCTTAGTACTCACAACGCGGAAAGAGTTTAAAAAAGTCATATTGTTTCAAGCATTCACACGCTTTCAAAGACATGGAAACTGTATATCTTCGCTTGGATCTGAAGCGCCAATTTACATAACTTTTATAGGGTTCATCTTAATTAAACGTTTCAATGACAACACACTCTTTATTTGTAATAAAACAACACTGTTTTTTTACTAGTAATGGAATTCGTTTTTGTTAAATATTTGTATCATATTCAAAACCAAAATATAGATCTAAAAAATTCTACATTGAAAAATTGAATGTCATTAATTCCGAAATTCCAAATTGCCACAAATTAAAAAACAACTTCTTTAGTAGATTTGTATCAGATTAAAAAGAAATCTTTAAAAAAAATTGGTTAAAATTCATGCTAGTAAATCTATAGCAGGACATACCCTTGACTCACGACTAAAGTGTCATATTTGGGCAAGGCCGACACTCGACCTGCAGACCAACAGCTTGGGGAGAACATTGCACTTCGTCTAGTGTAACCATATTTTAGAAAACGGCGTAATATGACGACTGATAATTTCTTCAAATAGCTAAAGCTAACAAACTCGCTCGCAGAAAAGAAGACTAGGCTTCTAGGCACTGTGAACAAAAAAGTGGTGTGATTTTCCATTATCAGCAAAAGATAAGGTTGATCTGCATTCCACAAAGTTCCTAAAATAAGGCAGTTTGCATACTTAAAATTAATCAATGCAAGCCTCAAAAGAATGTAACAGTTTTAAGTACAGTATATTTCTTTATCTGTATTGATTCTTCTTATGTATATAAAACGGAGAAGTATTGGAATTGTGTCGAATTTGACCGTCCAGGTTTTTTTTTGCAAGTATACACGTTTGAAGACCTCTCGAACCCCTCAAAAAGTCAATAAGAATTCAGAAGAAAAATTCGTGTGCGTGTATGTGTTGGCATCTAATTTGTTTAACTTCTTTATTTCCTGTTTAAGAAACGAAATGTGGCACTGTAGCTTGCGTACAAAGGGGCATTAATACTATTAAATTTTGGTTCTTAATTAAAGGTCGACACGGTGAAGACATAAAAATGGTCATGTGTCATAACTCTTAATGAATATTTTACTCGTTATTAGCATTCAAAATTAAAAAATAAAAAATAAAATTTGTCTCTACCCTCAAAGTAAATTTTTTTGTCAATTTATAATAGTATAGTAAAACCCTTTAAGATGTTCTCACCTAAGATGTTAGAACGTATATAAAGACATGATTTAGTTCAACCACTTTGATGCCAGGGCCTAATTTGGAACAAGGCAGGCAAGTTACTTGCCCGGGGCCCGTAATAGGTTCTAAACGTGCTTTATTAGTATTGCGAATTACTATATTATTAGCGCCATATTCAAGGGTTAATAATTAAGAATAACATTACCTACTGCTCCGACATCTAACAACATCACTGAGAATTAGATAATGTTTGTATATGCGCATTAGATCCGTTCGGTGAAGTTNTGCCCCCCCACACACACAGTCTAACATCCACACATATAGAAAAAAAACCTCGAATCTTTTGCATATCTAGAAATTTCAAGGTGTCCCGAGTCAAAAAATGTAAAAATTTGGAAAGGGTCATTTTTTGACCGAGCGCTACACTTTCCCCTGTTATATATAACAGCCGGAAAAGCAAAAGTTATCGAATACATATTTATATACTATTTATGTAAGAACGCCGATTGGGGGGAATTTTATTCCCTACCGTCGGATGGTCTAAGGTCTACGCGTATGTGGGTGGCGGTTTTATGAGGCAGCAAAAGACAAGTGTTTTACAGAGGCAAACCTTTGTTTCTTGATCGAAATTTCTTACATATTTTTAGAAAGAGCTCCTTCGATCGACTTGAAGATGTCTTCGGTCTTATCGATTGGATAACTGAAGTTTTTCTTTGATAAAGCTGAAGAGGAGCCCCGGGGCGGTGGCGAGTTAAAGTTCGGAGGCGAACAGTCACAGGATAGTGACGATCGGAAGCACCAAGGGAGAAGGACGACAAACACAACAGGTGTCTAGCAGAAATCTTAGTAGAAGCCCCGTTGTCCTTGGAATTGGTGTTTTTATAAGTTTGTCGGGATTGGCTTTTTGCAAATTGGTCTTCCACCTGTCTCCAGGTGTAAATGTGTAGATGAATCCAGGAAATGACGTGAAACGCTAAAATAATATATTTTGTTAACAGTTTGGCTAGTCGGAAGGAATTCGTGATGCACGACAATCGAAGAAAACAGTTAACATGACCTTGATTTTCGATTGGCTTTGACATGTTCTTTTCGGTCTTGCTTCACCTTTCGAGCGTCATTCACTCGAGTGTTATGCTGTTTCGGTATCAAAAGCGCATCCATGTTTTTTCACCCGTAATGATGCGTTTTAAGAACGATTCGCTTCGAGGAAACATTTCTTCGACGACTAGACATGTTGTTTTTGAAAAAATTTCAACGTTTTCGGAACGACTCGAGAAGCAAAGTGCCGCCAGCCCAAATAAACTTTTGTAGTTGTTTGACAAGATCCAAATGATAATGGAACATTGACTTGAGCGACGTGTTGTTCATCAGTTGAAATGGATGGTCTATCAGAGCATAGTTCATCTTCGAATCGTCCTCTGTCTTAATTGAATATCTTGTACCATTCGAAAACTTTTTAAAAGACTATGATCACCAAAGGCTTTTTGCAAAATTTCCAACGTTTTTGTATCAGTAATTCCGTTGCGAAAACAAAATTTAATGAACGGTCTTTGCTCAGTTGTATTCGACATTTTGAAAATTCACCAGAGAAAAAGTTTTGCGACCTTTATGTATTATGGTCCTTTTTAAAACATTTAAGCATTCAATTTTTCGTAAAAACATAGAAGTTCGTATTATTAGTTACGAATTACTCATTTTATGTTAAACAATTCTTTCATTACATTTCAAAAATTCGGATAAATGTAACGTTTATTTTGTTATTACCAAATTAATAATTTTCATTAAACGAGGAAAATTTAGTTTTGTTAAGATCTTGAAATTCTTGAACTTTTCATTGATTCTAAAACAATCTCTTTCCATAGAAATGTAAAATATTGTGTAAAGATATGTTGACATTATATTAACGTTGTTAGCTATAAATTAAAGTATTTCGTATCATGCAAAATTTAATTAACTTAACAATCATATATAAACTTGGAAAATATATGCGAAATTAAATCTAAATATTCTACATACGAACAATATTTTGTTTAGTGAAGGAAAGATAATTGATACTATTCTATTATATTGTTCAAAAGTTGAATTTTAATATTAGTTAAGTACGTAGTTAATTGGTAGTTTTAATTTTAATAATTGCAATAATAGTATTTGTTGTTATCATAGTAGTTTTATCAAAACTTAAGTTATTATTTTATGTTTTACTTTATTAAAAAACTTCAAATTATTTATTCAAACTAATAGGATATTTGCCTGTAGAAGAGTATTACAAGAAGTAAAAATTTTATATAACTATCGCTATCATCAAATGAGTAATATTATACTTTAGTAATATAAGATATTTAAAAATATTCTTTAATGAGGTTTGTTATATAGAGTGGAAATTTGGAAGAACTGATCTTGTCTTCATTCTACATGTATCCTTGCTAACGATGAATGGAAATGTGAAGATTTAAAAAGAAATAACTGTAAAAACAAAAATTTTAAATTAAATATAATAATATTTAAACTATCTCGAGGACTAAATTATGATTTCAATGTATTCATTTACTGAATCTGGTTAGTTTTAAAGTTTGTAAAATTTCATTAATAATCTTTAATAGTAACGAAAATTACTATTCGTTACATCTAAAAACAAATTAATAATCGAGAAAAAGAAGTTGAAAGATTTAAATGTAAGTTAAAATTGCACATAATGTTTATTTAATAGTTATATGAGCAAGTCTGCGTGAGATATTACAAATATACATTTTGTTTACTATTTAGTAAAGAAAAAACTGACATACCACAATGAATATAATTTATTTAGTCGTTAATGTAATTGCACAATTAGCAAGATCTAAAGTCGATTCTAATTCCATTACTTCCTTCGTATCGATGAAAGTATAACCAGAGAAGCAGTGAAGATAATTAAAATAAATATTGATTTAATGTTTGGTTCCTTAAAAAAATACTTCTAGAAACAAAAACTTTCATTAAGACTGTAATTCTTAAATTTTTATAATCAAAATGAAATAAAATTTAGATTTAAATAATCTGTATTATCTAATTATTATAAATATAAGTTAAATTAACTGTGTTAAATAAATATATTAAT
>NW_019389500.1:0-3307 GCF_000671375.1 Centruroides sculpturatus
AAAGCGCTCGTAAATTAAAATAATTTCAAGTATATTTAACGCCTCATAGACTGACGTTCTTGGAAGAAGAAGTTTTGATTATACACAGACTCCATGTTGGCTCAAGCAAGTGTCCCAGTGCACTAGATTTTGGATACCCTGAGTGAAGAATGTCTGTGGTAGGCTGCAGAACCAGCCTTCAAAGGTGTCTCAGACCTCAGTATTGTTAGCAAACTGGTGGCCCTTGAATTGAAAGCTTTCTTCAGTGGCCCAAAGATATAGTTGCATGGTAACAGGTTGGGCCTTACAGGAGGATGGTTGAAGGCCTCTTAGTGGAAGCACTACAGTAAATCTTGCACACTGTTGCCATACACAGGCATCCATTGTCATGCAACACAATAACCCATTTCGCAATATACCAGGTTGCTTACTATTAACGACTGTTTTGAGTTTGTGTAACATAATGCAGTATGTGATTGGACATATCCACGTCATGCCTGTACATAATCAACTTGGTTTTGCATTAAAATACATATAAATAAAATATACTGGAGCTATAAAATTGTCTTCACGTTCCATTGTTACAAACACCAGTGACATCCAAAAACAATTTTTAGTTAAGGAGTTTAGTGTCTTTGCATTCCATCATTACAAACACCACTGACATTCAAAAACAATTTTCAGTTACAGAGACAACCTTCAAAGGTTGCCTGTGTAACTGAAAATTGTTTTTGAATGTCAATGGTGTTTGTAATGATGGAATGCGAAGACAATTTTATAGCTTCGGTGTATTTTATTTATATGTATTTTAATGTAAATACCATTAGCCAAGATTTAATTTTAATGAACTTTATTGCTTCAGCATGTGCAAACAGAACACTAATACTTTCTGATGATAACAGTTTGTTTCCTGATACATGATGTCATTTACTGGCACAAATGCAAAGCTCTATGTATTGAAACAATGGCACTAAATGAGTTTCATTTTCATTTGAGTGATCCACATGTGAAAACTAACAGGACATTACTTCCAAATAGTTAAGATTTTGATAGCAGCACATTCCCAACCAATGCTGCACATAATTGTTCCTTGAATCTAAGATCTAAAATATACTGTAATGTGTCTTCTCTGTGTGTGTGTCAAATTTTGTGTTATACATTGCTTAATTAGTCCTTGACTGAGCTCATAGGAAATCCTCCAAACTTTGGAATAGTGTGGGCTAATGTGAAACAAGTACAGCTGGAAATAAATGATGGAAGGGCTAAGGTGTTTCTCAGATGAAGAAGAAGAAGGACAAAAATTTTCTGTATTTTTCATGTACGAAATAAAGCTGCAATACATTCAAATTGTTCAAGATCTTGACACCCCAGGCTATCTTACAGAGACAAGCATTCAAGGCCACAGTGACTTTCAGACAGACATATCATTATGTCACACATAGCTGACAAGCATCTATGACATCATGACTACCTCTTGGCAGTCTTACAGGATTGCTGCATAATCAGGTCACCAAAAACGACAGAGAAAAATTTCCACCTTATGCATGCAGTCATGTGACAATAAATAAACATTGTATGTGATAACATGCATAAGATGGTAATTTTCCACAGTGGGTTTTTGAGGGCCTGTGGAAAGCAGAAAAAATTTTTTCAACAGTAATTTTTACACAAATGGACAGCATGTAGCATGAGAATATCATGAAAACACAGTAAGTCAACTTGGTGAAAAATGCCCAGAAAAAACTAGTGGGTGAAGAAAAATTGCCACTGTTTCATATGATTGCAGGTTAAATTTGAAAACAATCTAACTTGTATTTAAGTTAATATAATACTTAATATAGTTAAAAATATAAACACAAACAGATACAAGTAACATTTTCTGTTTGAAATAATGAAAAATATAAAACTCACTTGTAAGATGAATAACAGTATCATTAACACAAAGACTTCCACTAGTTGTCTTCTGCATAAATTTATTTATAATGTTCTTCTTAGTGGAGAAAACATACAGAGATAAAGGTTTTTCACTACAGAAAATAAAAAATTTTTAAGTATTTCATAATCAATTCTTTATTAAATATAATACATTCTTAATTAAAGTAATTTTATTTAACTGAAGAATGAAATTTAAAAATTTTCTACATTCAGCTAATATAGTTTTTTCAAAATAAGCATTTTAATATGTCACTTATTAAGTACCACTATGCCACTACATCATTAAAGTAGCTCCTCACATTTGGAATTCAGCAAAGCAAGTATTTGGCAAATACACAGTAGTGCAAATAATTTACTCTCGATCAATATTCAGTATTTGCCACTTCTCCCATTCCTTGTTGGCAAATACTAAATGCGTGGAGTCACCTTTACTTAATAGCAGCAATGCAAAATTCAATGATCTATAAAACAAATGATCACTAAACCATATAATTATTTCTAAGATGACAGTTTCAAAACAAAAACTTGCTATTGAGCAAAATTCTACATTAACAAGCTCGTAAATTAAAATAATTTCAAGTATATTTAACGCCTCATAGACTGACGTTCTTGGAAGAAGAAGTTTTGATTGACATAAGTTGGCGTGACATCCAACCCGTGAACTTAATACACCTAACAAGATGCGTAACAGAATTCGGATGTTCTTCTTTTCTATGTTAAATTTACAAAAGTTATGGCATAAACTACATGCCCAACTAGTCTTTCTGCTCAAGTGTAGAACGCATCATATAGTTCCAAAGTGCATAACCATTAACTTCAAGGCCTTTCCTTTCTGTCTGCGAGGTGCTTTGAAACAAATGGAGAAATCGCTCCTTTTAAAATTAATTAAAGTGAAACGCAAATCATTGGCGGAAGCTGAGCTTAAGTTATATGTTGCCCATCTGCAGTTTGCAAAGTCTTGTGACCCGGTTTCACTCTACGACCAACTTGGAAAGATTCACAGCATGGCATCGAAATTTGCACGAGATGAGAGGGATAAACTAAACAAGAAATTCAAGTGGCTTAGCAATGCGGCACGCAAACAACAAAATCCAGTACAGCCAACCCAGTATCACAATTACACAGGGGAAATTGTTCCATCTCGAATTGAGAAGATTATACAACAGGGACCCAGGTATATCCCTCCGCCACAAAATATGAGCGCCGCAGAAATGGTTCCAGCGACTCTTGCGGCACTCAAGTGCTGCCAAGCGGCAACAAAATATCCGCAAATGGAACTCTCAATCATCTCGACACTTGCCTCAGTAAGACAAAATCCCACTCGGAATAAACAAAGTCCCAGTGGCCATTTTGTGAGACGGTACCTATCAACTTCCAACATGAGACTGCTGAT
>NW_019389500.1:4110-6426 GCF_000671375.1 Centruroides sculpturatus
GAAGAACACGACATTCTTACAGAACAACAAAAAGGTTGCCGTAGAAATCACAGGGGATGCAAAGAACAGTTACTCATAGATTCAGTCATTCTACGGCAAGCACACAAACAACACAGAAACATACACATGGCATATATAGACTACAAAAAACATTTGACAGTGTTCCACACAGTTGGCTGCTATATATATATTATGTATGTATGCATGCATTCATACATAATGATTTTGTATGTATTCATTCATGTATTTATTTAAATTTTAGGAATGTTATAACCAGAAATTAAAGTTTCACTAAATCTTAATCTCTAATTGTAATGCCAATAAAATAACCCAAATAAGAATTCCATTTAATGTATGTATTTTAATAAGAATCAATTAATTTAAATGATGTTTTTTTGGTTTGCAAAACTGTTTAATTTATATTGTATTTTAGTATTTCTGGATACCTTATGTTTGTTAAAAAATTTAAAAAAACTGAAGAGGGGAGATACATATGCATTTGGGAGCAATATACATGACTAATTTTTCTAATAATAATAATAACAATAATAATAATAACTCTCCCGTGGTCACCACCTGGTCGTGGTGGGAGAGCCCAGTAATTTTACTGAACCATAGAGCAATGCAGGCTGGAGCACAAGCTCCTGGTAGGGATACCCATGCCAGTAAGGTCTATGGGGAGAAATGAAACTAAGAGTGACCACACCCACATTCTGTGGAGATAATTATTATGGTAGTAACCAGATCAAAGTGTGATACCGGCTCGGACGTCGCCCGGGTTAACAAGGTCCGCGTTCGTGGGTTAGGCAGAGGCTCACGTTCGAAAAATAGGCTCCAGTCTCCCTTGGTTACCGGTGGCGAAAGCAGCGCCGGCCCAAGCATGGCTACTGCAATGCCCTCAACAGATGTGAGGAATCAACCTAGCCTTGGTGTTTCTGTGGCAATGCATCCACAGACCACAAAGGCTGGAAAACCACGCCAACGGATGAAATGGACAACAGAAATGAACGAGTTTATCATCCGCACTTACTACACCATCACAAGACTCGAAACAAACATGACAGCATACAGACAACAACTACACCATAGATTCACACAACAATATCCTCACCTCACTGTCACCGAACAAAGGGTTGTTGATCAAAAAAGAACAATTATACACAACAACCTTATCCCACAAACAACACTTGAACTTATCAAACAACAGGTTGCTGATCAAATACATCAACAGACAGAAACATTTAACATTAATGAAGATCACGTAACCTGTCAGGATAATCCAGCAACAAGCACTGATTACAGCACACACACAACAAGTACCACTAATGATACTGCAGGCACTTCCCCATCCATCACTGATAACATAGACATAGAATTAGTTAATACACTCTCACTTATATTTCAGGAAACACTCACTAAATATACAGGTACAGATCCCACACAAAGACCACGAATACCGAAAATCAACACGTCAAAGGTAGTAGGAAAAACACTAAATTATGTAAACACTCACTTACTACCAAACTACATTCATTCAATTTCTACACTCTCAGACATTCATACATTAGTTTATGCTGGGGCAGTCACAGTAGTAACACACCATGGACTGAAAATACACTCACAGACAGACACACACAAAACACAATTCTATCACAAGCCTGCCTGGCAGAGAAGAATAGAAACACAAATAAATGACATTAGACAGCAATTAGGCAGGCTGACACAATACACTAAAAACAACATAACACCCAAATTAAAGAAACAACTCAAAAACATTTTCAAGAAAATCAAAACACACACAAAACATGAACATCACAACACACACATTACAGAATACATCGATACACTAAAACAGAAACTTGCAGACAAAGCACGTAGACTCAAACGATACAAAACATGTACACTACGAAAACAACAAAATAAATTATTCACAAACAATGAAAAACTTTTCTACAGACAAATCAGTACCAAAACAAACACAGATACACAGCACAGTGACACACCAACAGAAGAAGAACTCACAACATATTGGTCTTCTGTTTGGTCCAGTGTTGTTACACACACAATGCTGATGCAGGCTGGATCGAGGAAGAGAAGAAAAACTTGCACAACATACCAACTATGTCCTGTGCTGAAATAAACATACACAATGTCCAATACACTGTTAACAGAACACACAACTGAAAGACACTTGGTGTTTTCCAGTTGTGCTCTAGTTGGGTTCCAGTAGACAACATTCACAATTTCTGGTACAAAAAGTTTACACCACTATACCAGGAACTAGCTAAACCCCTAACACACATCATCATCAATCCA
>NW_019389501.1:0-1227 GCF_000671375.1 Centruroides sculpturatus
AATTGTCATGAAAACAGGATAACAAAAGTACCAGAGAGCCGCATGTTAATTTAAATGTGCGAAATATGACACACGACAGGGGCGCCTCTAGTGGCCATTTTCGGCATAACATTACACGGATGGATGGACATGCGTTCAATAGGTTATATATATAGATATGCTTCAAATGCTACCACTCTTATGCGACTCATATTGATCAACGCGAGTGTGGTCATGTGCAGAAGGAGAACAAGTCGAAGTTTGTTCGGCAGCTCTATCTCATAAACTCATAAGTTATAAGGCTGCGGTGAAATGAGGTGAAATGAAATTGGAGTTTATGTCCAAAGAGCTGCATGCAGCTCGCGAGCCGCTAATTCCGACCCCTGATCTAGACAAATGCAAAACATTTCACATAGAAAAAGGAATCCTGAAGAAAGAAGATTTTACACTTGGAAATGGAGATGCTATTGAATCCATGGAAGAGAGTGAGTTCTACAAGTACAGTAAGACCTCGTTTAACACGGGTTTCCTTGACAACAAAGTGCTAAACGTTGTTAATTTTAACAGAGTAAATAGGGATAGTGGAACATGCGAATGAAAATCTAACTTAAAATTAAAGTAAAATTTTTTTATTATTATACAAATTAATATAAAAATATGTTAAATAACACATACACACAGAAATGCATAATAATATAGGTTATTAAGTTAATAGTTCATTTTTTATGACGAAGGTCCTGGCTTTTCTGAAATTCTTGTTCTTTTGCAATAAAGTCGTGAAGTTTCATTTGTTGCTTTTTCCTTAAGCAAATGTCGGTAGCAGAAGATTGCATCCAAAACGCCTCATTTTGCTTTTGCACTCTCTTCAAAATCTAGATCATTTGTTGCAATTTGATCACCGATTTTGATTATCATTAGCAAACTTTTACTAAGGAAATCTGTAGAGAAATTTTTTGGGTTCTTTGTTTTCAGAATCACTATTTTCCAGTTCTACATGGATTCCTTGTTTTGCCAGTTCTTGAAGGTCGTCGTAAATAAGACTCTTACCAGAAATATGCGGTAATTCCTCAATATCCTGTTTGTCTACATCTCCTAGTTCTGCTGTATTGATTAAGTTGACAATTTAGTCAACCTAATGATATAGCAATAGGCTCTTCTTGTTGAGAATTCTTAGATACCTTCAGCCAAAACTACTTCCACACTTTGTTTGTGCATTTATCAGTTAATTCTTGCCAAGCAAAGCCGATA
>NW_019389501.1:2360-6470 GCF_000671375.1 Centruroides sculpturatus
ACGTACCCTAACTGTGTACCAAATTTCAACTTTCAACTCCTAACCGTTTGGGCTCGTATCCATAATGTATATAGAAGTTTTAATCCTGTCTCTCTCCCCCGGGGAGGAATTTCGAAAAATCCCTTCTTAGTGTGCGTTTTCATGATGTACCCTATCTGTGTACCAAATTTCAACTTTCAACTCCTAACCGTTTGGGCTCTGCGCTTATTATTATTATTATCAACCCGTCTCGATTATATATTAGATTACATAAATTCTGTGATATTTTTGGATAAAATTAAAATTGATATTGATTTAATTTATTTAATTGGCAACATATTTAATGGATACAATTCATGAATATTTAATGGATACAAGTCATGAATAATAATGGCCAATATGGCCATTATTATTCATGACTTGTATTCATTTAATGGGCAGCTTGTTACTCTAGATGTGAAAAGTTTTCATATTTTTGTCAGAAGAATTCTGACAGTATATTATTCATGTCATCATTATTTTAAAACTTTTCATTCAAAAAGTAGATAATACTCCTGTGATGTTGCACCATCACATGGTGAAAGACCTTTGTAACCCAGCTTGTTTAGTTATTGCTTGGTCTTAAATATGATATATAGTAGGGCATTGTTGTGTTCAAATATAATACTGTTTTGATTGGCTAAAACTGGTCATTTTCCTTGATTTTTGATCTTATTGTGAATATTGTTCAAAATTTACATCAGTGATAATGCTTTGATCAGGAAGCGGATATCAATACAGAGCATTCTTTTTTGGTGGATACTGGATCTGGAAACAGATGGGGTCTTCCCCATTTGTTTTCAGGCCAATACTGGCAAACACTTGAAGATGAGTTGCATATCAACAGGCACTCAAGACCTTAGAGAGGACCTCACACAAACATTGAGAAATGAATGGTTCTGGTGGTTTTTGCTGAATATTTGATGTTTTGTAGTTCTACTGGTCTAGATCAAGTCTCCACAGGTACAAAGACAAGAAAGAGAAAATTTTTGAGTTGTTGAGCATCTAAGATGCAAAAATATGATTCACGTTTGTGTTGTGAAGCCCTAAGTCTTTGTTTCAAAACATAAATTGATATGTTTTCAAATGGTATTGATGTTCAGCATGTTACCTAGATTTCTTTTTAGACACTCATTATGCAATACACACAACTGTGATTCTTGTGCCATTTAGGTTTATACCATGCTAGTAGATATAGTGTGCTCTTCTATGTAGTCTATGGATGACCTTGCAAGACACTCACTCTACTGAGACTTGATAATAATCAAAAAGGAACTCTGTTGGGAGATATCGAGTTGGAGTGATTCATAACACAAAAACTCAATCTTTTCAATTTGTGTTTACAGATACTTTTGATCTGGAACAATAGAACTTAAAAATACCAAAGATTCAGCCAAATTCACTGGGACCCATTTTCTGTAAGGTCTGCAGTGCCCCTTCCAGCTCAAAATTTGGAGAATATTTTTGAACTATCCTATTGTCTAGAATATCCTCCTCTAATGCCTTTGTAGCTGCAGTCACGTTACTGCCCTTTTGAAACTCAGAACAAGTAATGTCTTAGATAAACATTGAAGTTGAATTGTACTGTACAAGCATTAAAAATTTGAAGTTTACATTTATTTATCATCATCATCATCATCATCATTATTATTATTATTATTTTTTATTTTTGAAAAGGGCATGGTGTTATAAAGACACTTAGAGATAGTTTGTAATCAATATGGCAGCACAGTTCAAAAACACATCAAAGATAAGTGCACAAAATATGACAGAAATTACAATTATACTTTGAATTTTATTAGGTTGTTGCATAAAGTATCTCTATAATTTCTCAAATTGATTGAACTGAAAATTTGTCAGATTATTTTATCACCTTTTATTCTTATTATTATTAATTTATTTCAGGTTTCACATCATCCTCCTGTTTCAGCATTTTATGTGACTAATCGTCAAGACGGTTTCTGTATTTGCGGTAGTATACTTGCAAAATCAAAATTTTATGGTAAATACTTTTTATATTTAAAAATTTGTTTACATGTGGAATTTACTGTGGGTACTCATTTGTAATTACATTTATTGACACCTGTCTTTTATGTTATTTTGGGACAATCTAAGTTAATAATGTATAAAATACACTTATCTTTGGGTAAATAGCATAGACATTTTTAAATTGCTTTTTTTTAGTCTTAACTAGTGCTTTAAATGTTAATCATTTTAATTATTATTTGCTGGAATTTTTTTTTTCAGTTTACATTAGTTCTTGCTAAAGACAGTAGCAAGCAAACATACCGAAAGTTCAGTGATAATTATAATTAATAGAAATGGAACTAATATGTATAGTTAAAACAATTATATTTGTTGGAGTGAATAAAACCAAAATTCCCACTAATTGTAGTCAACCTTAAATGACAATTAAGTAAATCAGTCATTATTGTTTCCAGTGTAGACAAGTCTCAAAGTAATTACAATAAATGGATTCTACTGTATTAATAATATGCATTCAAGTAACTTTACTATTGATACATCAAAATTTTTAATGTAATTATTGTAACAGATTAATATTTTAATACATTTTGCCTCAATTATAATGAGTTCAGTTATTGTGAGCAAATCTTGTTTGTTTCAGTTACAACTGGATGTTTTTTATGTAAATATTCAAATGAGCTCACTCACCAATAGAAGAGATGCCCCTATCTTATAGTTCTTAGAGTGGAAAATCCAGTATCACTTGAGTGAACCATCTATTGAGTTATCAAAGCTGTTTAAGAGAGTTTTATGATACACTTTTACATTTACCTTCAGTTATCATCTTGTTAGACATGTTTCTTTTGATTAAAAGGAAGTATCTTTTGATTTGTGAAAAAATTGAAATCATTTGAGAGTTAGAGCATGGATTAAAAAATGTGGTTGACAAAGAATTAATACAATTGTTGCAAGTTTAAAGAAGTACCAGATTTCCAATTGAGGAACCAATATTACAAGCAAAAGCAGAGGAGTTTGGACATCAAAATTTTGTTTGCATCAATGGATATTATTGTACCAAAATGTCAGATGCTATTTATTTTAAAAAAAAAAGGAATGAATGACAATATTTTCAATGGCAGTAAACAAGTTTCAAAGTTTATAACTTATTTAATAAATATATAAAAAACCTTGCTTCTTTCAATCTTTCTGCCGTTTCATTTCTACACCATCAGCAATCCTTAAGACAATTCACAAAAATTTTCAGAAACAGTCTTCCTTTTAAGGCTACTGCCTCTGCAAAAAATGTAAAATCAGGCAAAGCATCCTCTGGTGTTCGTTGCCACTGTCACAATATCACATTTTAAATACTTTTTTTTACTTTTTACTATTTTTTATTTATAACTTATATTGAGTCAACAAAAAATACAATAGTCATTAACTGTTAGTTATACAATTATTTAAATCACTAAAAATAGACATATAAAACAAGTAAAATAGAGCACGTATATAAGCATATGATACTATTCTTGAAAAATTAGTTTAATCATATTTGTATTTTAAAACTAATATGCAGGTATTCTGGGATATGTAAATTGGAATTGTTGATGTTTTGTGTGTCACTCACTGGCATGCCATTTTTGTAAGCATGCTGTAGTAAAATTTGTGCAGAGTAAAAGAGTTTTTTTTGAAAATCAAGTAAACATTTTTACTTTACTTAGATTTTTTCAAATATGCTTACATTAATTTTACAGACAAACTTTCTAATTTTTTTCTTTAAAATATTTAGCTTAAATAAACAAATCTTTGTTTTTAGTTATAATTAATTCAAAATTATACATTGCAAGAAAGTTTATTCATATTAAGAACAAAATATCTAAATTCATAAAATGAACTCTATGTTTCAAAAATGGTTAAGTTGAAAACTAGGCATAGAATATCCAAATCTAAGATTCAAGAAAAAATACTAAAATTTAAATACTTCTATGACTCTGCTTATCCAGTCTAATTTTGCAAATTACTTGATAATTAAATTAATTTTTGAATGTGAATATACATTTAATATTTCTGTAGGTCATTATATGTGTAATTTAATTTTTTTTTTAATTAAAATATATTTTTATATGAGGC
>NW_019389502.1:0-4441 GCF_000671375.1 Centruroides sculpturatus
CTTATGAGTGAGAAAGTGTCTGTCATTTACCTAAATTACAGTACAGAAATAAAGATAGAACAAGTCTATATTAAAATACATCTCTCACACTTTTTTCAACAACTCTTGTTTTAATAAATAGAAGAGTTGCTGGAAAAAGTGTGAAAAGTGTATTTCATTATATAACTTATACAGTACATTCTTGTTAGGAGTATTAAGTACTGGGGTTGGATGTCACGCCAACAGTTATCTCAATCAAAACTTCTTCCTAAACTTCAGACTATGAGGCGTTAAATATAATTAAAAATATTTTAATCTTGCAAGATTAAAATATTAAATGCCTCATAGTCTGAAGTTTTGGAAGAAGTTTTGATTCAGTACATTCTTGTTAACAGTACATTGGGACTGCAATTTATTTGGGACACATATGAAAGATGAAAACAAAAAAGACAATATAAGGCAAATTTACTTTGCTTATTTGGGATATACTGCCGATTTATTGTGATAGCTTATGCTTACATATAATTTTGGACGTAGCAGCACAAGCATGGGGTGTTTCTAGATGTATCACAGAGAATTTTTATACATTGATAAAAATCTTTCATGTAGCAATAAAAATGAATATTGTATAAATGCAATTATTGAACAAGTTGTTTTCGAAAAACACCTAAAAAGTAAAGAAGATAAGGATAGTGGTGGAGATGATACTCCTGATCAAGACTTGGAAGTCAGAAAATTTATTCCTGAACTACGATGATAATGCAAGATGGAAATGAAGGATTCCTAGTTCTGTGATGCATGCCTGTTCCAATTTTATCCACTTGCAAAGTATAAAGGAAATGCATTCGAGAAATGCTCAATAAATTTCAGCAAAAATAATTGTTCTTTTTTTGTTTAATTATATTTTAATATGTTGTTTTTGAACTTAAATTTATTTACACATATGTATGGTACATAATACTGAATATTAATTATATTTTTCAATAAATAAACAAACAGCATCGCTAAACCCGATATACTATAAAGCTAAACACCAGCCAATGCCGAATGCTATCGGGCTAGACATGGTTATATTACTAATTAAATTATGCAACCAATTTGGCACTAGAGGAAGGCATTAGGCGCCATCTCTTAATAACTTTAATAATTATAATTTTTAATTAATTTAAATAATTTAAACTACTGGAAGAAAAAAATTGGCTCAGAGCAGGTCTTGAACTCACAACTCCTACTTACCATGCAGATGTGTTGTCAGTTACGCTACCCAAACCTCCAGTCTGATCTCGTCTTCCAGTATATATAAGCTTATGTTAACTATTGACGGTTATTATAATGCCGGTTGGGATGCATTCAGTTCATGACCTGTAAACATCTCCCAAGTTCAGTTGTGCTACCTGGACTGGAAGTTTGGGTAGCGTAACTGGCAACACATTTGCACGGTAAGCAGGAGTTGTAAATTCGAGTCCCGCTCTGGACTGATTTTTTCCTCCAATAGTTCTAAATTATTTAAATAAATTAATTAAAAATTATAATTATTAAAGTTATTAAGAGATGGCACCTAATGCCTCCTTCTAGTGCCAAATTGATTGCATAATTTAATTAGTAATATGGCCATGTTTAGCCTGATAGCATTCGGCATTGGTTGGTTCTAGCTTTATATTTTTCAATAAACGGTTTTGTCTTTTACCCATTTTTCATTTAAGATTTACTCTGTTCTCTTAAAATTTGCTTTGTTGGAACAGCAGCTTTATTATGACAAATTAAACAGGTCTCAGTGTGTTCCAATTAAGCAGAATTGACTGTATTCACTAAATAAATGACAAGTTTTCTCATTCATATAATAAAATTACAAAAATTAAGAATCAATTTGTCTCATTTATTTCTATGTATCTGTTCCTGTTCTTGATTTTGATTCAGAGATTTATAATATTTTCTGATTTTTATTTAGCTGATATTTTATCTACTACATTTAGTTTAGAGAAGAAAAACTACATGCCCTATGTAGTTTTTTCTTCTCTATGTGTCTATGGTAAGCAATTTGTGTTTCTTCTTGATTATTGTTAAAATCCCAGTGATTGATGGATAATCTAAAGAAACAAATAATGTGCTAACAGAATGATGTCAAATAAAGATGTTAAGTTTGATTGAGCTTTCTCTTTAATGTTTTTTTAAAATGATTTTGTGTGTAAATTCTGTGTAAGTTTTATATTAAAAAAATTTTTCCTATACTATTTATTTTAGTTTGTTGATTTCCAATATTCATTTTTTCATAAGTATGTATTTTACATATCAAATGTCTAGTTTGATGTATTATGAAAATGAATACATAAAAATACAGTATATTCTTTATAATAAATTTATCCCAATTTTCATGTATACATCTCAATTTTTAAATTTGAGTCTCATGTTTTCAGTAAAATGCAGGCAGATAATTAATATGATATATCTTTCAGATAATGTTGCCAACTTTCGGGATAACAAATTACAAATACAATGTGAAAATAACACAAACTTAAAGTGATGAGCAAAAGAAAACCTATAAACTTGGGAGAATTTCCTCTTCCTCTTTATGATTATGATGAGATAATTGGATGGCTGAAGCAGTTAAGATATCCTGAGGGATCCAGGAATGAATCCAGATGAATCAAAAAATCACAGGAATTTTTCATGGATTATGAATATGACCCTGTCCCTCACCACCCTACCACTGCTATTGTGAGTCTGACAGTGATGAGTATGATTAAATCAGGCCTTTATAGTGTATACAGGGCAAAAAGAGTGAAAAATAGAGAAAAAAGTAAACTAATGAGAATGAAAATAATTTGGTTTATAATTAAAAATACCAACTTCTAATGACAGAGATAATTTAAAAAATGAAATGACCAACTTTTCATTCTTTTTTCAGAACATTTTTTTAACAGTTTTCATTTTCTGAACAATTTTTAACACATAACTGAAATTGCAAACAGTTGGCAAGTAAAATATTTCTTAAATATTATCATAAAGACATGTTTATATGATTTGACTTTCATCTTCACATCTTATAAGATGAGTAAAGCTTTTATGCATAGCTTCAGAAAAAAGGTATTAAGCTTGCTGGAAGTAGAATAACTAACCCTAAATATCAAGATGGATAACAAACAAATTAGTAAAAGCACCAAAGATTTCTCCCACACTGGATTGTATAAAACATAAATATGTATACTCTGTAACCAATATCTAGTGTGAAAACTCCAAATCTTTGTTTGGAGTTTTCATGCCAGATATTGGTTATAGAGTATACATATTTTTGTAGTAAAAGCACCTGAATTATAAAGATTTTATGCATTAGTACTTGTATGTGTGTTACTTTTTGTTAACTGTTAGAAACAAATTTCATTATTGAAGTCTTTGATGTAGAATATATAGTAAATATTATGTCATGGTAACTTGAAAAACATAACCTGAATTATAGAGTAAATGTACTGTTCACTATATTCTCTGTAAGCTGCAGCATATAAGTATATTGTTTACTTTCTATATTTCATCATTTGATTAAATGTTGGACTGGATTTTAAAAGTATTTGTGGTGTTATAATGAATATCTATAACTGTTGTCAGCAGTGTTCTTTTTACCATTATAATAATTGAAATCAACTAGCCAAGAGTGATTACAGTAGTTTAGCAGTTTAGCTTATATCAATTGAAAGTGAGGAAGAACAACCATTGATTACTTTTTGGATTAGAAATTGCTCAACAAAATGCTAGAAGTATTCCATTTAATGCTTTGTTTCATAAAAAAAGAAGCTAAACATTTTCCTTACAATCTAAGATTTCCATTACATTGGCTCTAGTTAAGTTGAATTGCATTGCTTTGTTCTAGTGTGAAAATCAAAATTTATACATTTGGTTATATAACAGGGGTGGGCAAGCAAGAGTTCATTGGGCTGAAATGTAGGTTTTGCAAAATGCATGGGAGCCACAGTTCTGTATCACAATTTTATTATATAATATAAAACAAATATTGAATTTTTTAATAAACATATTTTCACANAAATAAATCCATTTCTTTTCAAAAGTTATTAGCAATTGTAAAACCATATTAAGTATGTTTTTAGATTAGAAAACAGCAGACATATTTTTTGTTTCATAACATGGCATGACTAAAGTGACTCTTGTACCAATAAAATCAACCAACCAACCACTGCTTGTTTTACAATGGTGTACCATTCTGATAATTATGATGTAAATAAGGGTTGTCATACATCAAAATATTCAGACTACACATTGATATTCACTACATTAATAATCATACATATAATTAATACTTGTAGTTATTGATCATTTTCACAGATTTGTTTCTTGTTAAAATAATAAATGATCTGTGCAGTTATAATAAAATTCTTTACTATGGGGAAGTCTGTCATGTACTATTAATTATCAATACAATGGCACCTAATGCCTCCTTCTAGTGCCAAATTGA
>NW_019389503.1:0-4401 GCF_000671375.1 Centruroides sculpturatus
TTTCATACAGAGAAGTTACTTCTCTTTGTCAGGAATTTAAGTGAAAAATGTTGGCCACAGAAAATATTTAAGAGAAAATCCACTTCCTATAAGTAAAAGTGCACATATATCATCAATCGCTATTTAATGTGCAGTTTTACCAATTCATTTCTTATCAAGTTTTTTCTCTGAAATATGTAAAGAGTACTGTACCTTACATAAATTATGCATTAACAAAATATATATGTGAAGATTATTACCACATAAAAAGTATACAAGTGCAAGAAATATTAATAGAATGTAGTTTTGTAGTTTTTAAACTCAAAACTTTTTATGCATTATGAAAAATAATCTTGTTAAGCAAATGGAGCAAAAACAAAAATTTATTTTTAAATATATTTGAGAACATACTGACTCAACTTTAGAAGACTGTGATAATTTCCTGAAGGTAAGTGTAAATTTAATTCATTACACATTTTCTTTGCTTTTAATTCTGTTTTTTATGCTAATGCAATTGGCTTTGCTTATCAAATAACTTGTCTAAACTGATGATAATAATTGACAACATTAAACAGAATATATAAGTAAATACTAGTATAATTAAAGGAAATAGTAATTAAGATTAAAATGGTATGCTAAAACAATTAGAAAATGTATAAATTAAAGTTTATTAATGATTACAATTAATTAATATATAATTCATCCAGTATTATTTGTTTGCTAATGCCTTTAACAACATATACAGTATTATTAGTAATTTAAACTACTGTATTGTGAACAAATAATGATTAAAACAATTAACATTTAAAGCACTGGATAAGACTGATAACAATAACTGAAAACAACTGTATGCCATCAGCCACATGTCAGGTTGACAGCATGAAAAGAGCTGTAAAATATCTGTTTAATCAAAAACAAAAAGAAAAATTATGATTACAGTGAATAGCTTTTTTAATGTATTTTAACTTTTATATTCCGAAACCTGCAAATTTTGATAATATTAAATGACATTGGTCGTGATTACAAGGAGTGGGTTCAACTGTATTTGTTGAACATCGTCATTGATGTTTGTGCTTGTGTATATAATCAATTTTTCACTACTACTTTTCGAACTTTTTTACTTCCTAAATTTTTTCATGTGAAAAATAACACAGGTTTATAAATTAAACTTTCTGCAGTTAACTATATAAACTGTACTAGTTTATATAATTAAATAAAATGAACACAGAATATTTTGATAATTTTCTTCATATTACTTTTTGTTATAAGTAAAATTCTTATAGATAGTATAAAACTATTACATATGTTCCTTATCTTTACTACAAATCTTGAGCAATATCTTTTTTCTCTGCAATAATTCTCAGTTTCAATATAACATCTTTGCTTTATTTTTCTTGTCTTCTTTTTACTCTAATTTAACACATTGTAAAATTAATAGCAATATCTTAAGCAAAAATTTTACTACCATTATCTTTCATCTTATATATTTTTTTCCGATCAGCAATTCTTTTTTCTGGTAAATAATTCTTACAGTTTTATAACAATCCACGATAAACCTTGTTATGTCACTAGTAAATTCCACAAGTACTTTCGACCTCCACCAAGGTCTGCTTCAGGTTGTGACTGGCTGTTTCGACCCGATCGTCGTAACGATGTTGCCAACGATGTAAATAAATAAATGTGCGCATCAGGTTTCACCCCTCCGACTGACACTGTTCGAATTCCTCGAACAAATACTTCCACGCCTGTGCAAGCGTTTCCCCATCCTTGAAGTTGATGCAGTTGCCCCCCTGATGGCTTTAGTATTCAACGCAGTGTTAAGTTGTTGGAAGTCGTTTCTCTTACAGTTTTATTTTTGGTGATATCTTGCTTTGTAATTTCATTGTAGTTTAAAATACAATTCCAAAAACTTTGTATACAGTTTAACCAAACTCGTTTATAGGTACTGGTATAATATATAATAAACTCCCACCAATCTTTCCAACCTTTAAATCACCAGTAAAATATTTAAAAGTACTACAAACGTTTTTGACTGTTGTTTCTGGTCTTCTTCAGGTTAAAAGTTCCGAGATTTGAATAGCAGTTGTGCTTGAAAATTTAAACTTTTTTTAGAACAGTTGCGTATAGAAATTCATACAGCGTGTGCATACTAAGTATAGTGTATACAAACAAAAGAATATATCAATATATTTTTTTACACACACATAAAAAACGGTGGAGATCAGATTAAATGGGGTCTTCATATTCATAATAGAGCTTCCAAGCATTAGAAATATTAATCACATCCTTGGAGTTGATGCAGTTATTGTGTAACCCAGCTTTGTATATTTCGAGAGTTTCTAGCGAGCATATATGTTCTCTTCAGTGTGATAGATTAATTATTTGCCAAAAACTTTTCCATGCTACATATTTATAGTACATATTGATATATTACATTAAGAGTTTTTGTGCATAATCCAATTTTTCATCAGAAAAAGTCTACTTATATATTAAAAACAAAAATAGTCCTCTTCTAAATCTGTTCATTGGCAATATTTTTGGATTTTGACTAATCTTGAAGCTTACTTCATCAGAGTTAAAGTATGAAATAATTTTGTTTCTAAAATAATTCTTTATATATAACATTAGCAAATTTATATCATTTTATTTTTGTGTATATAACACACAGCAACATACACTATAAATACCACATAAAGCTGCTCGAGTGAAAATAAAGCATTTGCATAACTAACCCCACTGTAGGCCTACCACTCTGTAACTATAGGAATAAAGTAAATTTGTAATTACAATTTAAACTCAGCAAATAATCCACCCCAATGCATAACCCACACTTGTTTTCAACTTTGCTTTCAAACACAATGATCTGTAGGCTATACAGTGCGATTGTAAAGTCCCTCTGCAGTGGGCAGGAAAATGGAAGGAACTTCCAGGAATGAAGTAATGGCATCACATGCATATTGCAAGTCAAAAGAGTTAAAGTTATGATGTCATCACTCAGCCATGGTCCACATTGGAAGGATATTATGATCACACTGTATACAAACATGAAAACAATAATCAAAAATATTGAATTTCTTACTAAGGCATGGTCCACATTGGAAGGATATTATGATCACACTGTATACAAACATGAAAACAATAATAAAAAATATTGAATTTCTATAATCTAGGATACTATTTTCACAACTGTGTATAAAATGATCAGTATCCATTAAAATAATGCTGTTCTTCTTTTTTTAATTTTCTTTATTAAAAAAATTATCATCAATATTCAAATTTTACATATTCTTTTTTCACTTAAAAGATATTTTGAAATGTTGAAAATACTTGCATATATTTAATTCATCAAACAAATATATCTAATAACTGAAAGACAGTACAATTTCTTCCTTAACTTCATCATCATAAACTCTTTCATATCTTAATTTTGTTCTGTACATCCAATTAGATTGTCAATAAAGATCTATTCAGTACTTGAAATGTTATTTAATTGTAATATAAAACTATTCTACTACTTTCATTTCAAATTTATTACAAATATTGATCTTTTCTACAACTTGCCAGTTATGCCAGCTGAACCTTCATTTGATCTTCACTTCCAGAACTATTAATTTAGATATAATGCAGCAATTGTTAGGCTTCTCTATAACTATTATAGACTCTCATTTTTTTACTTTTGTTCTTTTTTCCTCCTCATCCCATTTTTCTTTTTGTTATTTTTTAAATTCCAAATCAAAGATATTGTCAATGTATATGCAGTATAAAGGCACAAGTAATATTTTGTATCTTATTCATTTACTCAATCTTTTCACACTCACATTTAGTATTATTTATATCTAAAAACCAATACTTTCTATCAAGCACTGTATTTCAAGTTGCAATATTTTTAAAATATGTTATATGATTTTTACAAAAAATTATTAAATTATATTTACGTGAATTATGATGTTAATTTTCAAATCTTTATCTGAATTTAATCAATATTTTCCTAAACCAATTTGTTAAAAACAGACTAATTTGTTTTGAAATTTCTATCAGAAGCAAATTATTTCAAATAAGAATAATCCATCCAATAGTGAAATATACTTATAAATTATATATATTCTGTTTGTTGTCACTAGCTAATCTATCTCAAATATGATTTCATTATGTGAATTGATCTTAACAGATTGGATGTAATCAAGATAGATGAATTGAGAAATAAATAAACTAAATTTTTATCAATTATTCATAATCCAACAAAATACAAATGAAATTTACAATTAAAATTTTCTAGTTAGTTTGTCCATTAGAGATAAGACACACTAATTTCAAAGTTTAATAAAAGTAAGTATCTAAAATTAATTGGTGTTTTTTTCAAGTCAAATTTATTTAATACATCATCATTTAAATAATAAACATAATTTACTTATTTATTTAATG
>NW_019389504.1:0-4491 GCF_000671375.1 Centruroides sculpturatus
CAGTATTTAAGATTAATTTTTTAATTTGATTTTATTCTAAATATATAATATTATAAAGAGATAAAGTTTGTAAGTTTGGATGTAGGGGTAATCTCTGAAACTACTCATCCAATTTCAAAAATTCTTTTACCAATATTTAGAATGGACCTTCAGAGTGGTCATAGGCTGTATATTATTCCGTTAAACATTCATATAAATTAAAAGATATCATCTAAGTAAGTGTTATATTTTTGGTGTCAGCGGGTGGTGAGGGGCAAAATGTGTACGCATATGAGATAGGTAACCACGCATGCAGTTGCATGGTCGGCAAAATACGCAGTGCACGTGTCCGAACTTGTATATTATATAGATGTCGAAATTCCCCCACAGGGGAGAGGGAAGGACAAAATTAAGGCTTACCGTGAAGAACTCGGCTTCTATTATACTATTTTAGATGCAGTTTCATTGTAATTTAGAAGCCAGACATGATAAACTGTGCTAAGCAATACACACTAATACATGATTACAAGTAAATTTTACTTAAATACATTACTAAAAATTACAGAACTACAAATGTTACAACTATAAAAGTTAATAAAATGAAATACTGTTTCTTCGATTTTGTTTAAAAAACAACATAATTCAGAGATATAAAAACAAATAAAAAGACAGTTGTTATATCAGGAAATTTTTATCTGCTGCTGCATACTAAAATCTGCTAAATATTAATAAATCAAGAATCAAGGCTTTTTTTTCTTTGTTTTACACATATAAAATTATTACTAATTCATGTTTATTATTCATTATGCAGCTAGAGGAATTCCAATCATTATAGTCCTTACCAAAATTTAATATTTCATCCCTTCCTAATGCAATATTAGAAATGAAAAATTGATTTTTCAGATTTATTTCCTTGAAAAGTTATTGACTGATTTTTATATGCAACTGAATTTTAATAATTTGATTTTTTAAGTAGATTAGATTTTTTAATTAAGTTCATTTTTAATTTACTAATGAATAAATTAATATTAATTGTGTAATATACTTATTTGCATACAATATATGAATAAAATTGTTAACAAATTCTGTACATAAAAAGTTTTGATATATGGTTAATAATGCATTTAGCACATTTCCAAAGGATGTAGGATGATTTTGAGGTCAAACATTTCTGTCTTTAGCTCTATAATATTATTAGCTCTATATTAGTCTCAGTCTTATCTCTATCTTAGGATGGACATATTTAAACTATAATTTATTTATATTTTGTATATTAGTTTAAATTTAATAGGATATAAAAAAATTTTTGACACAAGCATTGTTCTAAATTTTATTTAAGCTGTCAGGATGTCTTGTTACTCTCAAAAATCTATAATCAGTTTAAATAATTATCTCTGAATATAAAAAGAGAGATTATTATAGTTTTGATATTGAAACATGCTTGAGAATGCAGTTTTATATTAATATATTCTGTCTTATTTATTACATTCAAACAAATAAGACAGCGTAGTCTTATTCTTTTTAGCATAATAACTAATAAAATTAAAGCAAATGCAGATGTAAAACTCAAAATCACTAAATTATATTATTCAGATAACACTGTATTGATTGTAGAAATTAAATGTGATTTACAAATACAGTGAAACTTATCTTAGACAACCATCTAAAATTGCCTAAAAGCAGTCATTTTTGAGACATGGTTTTCTAAAGGAATATACTTTTTTCATAGCATTCAGCATTATGCTAATGAACATTTGAAACTTGCACTGTATTTATACTGTTGTTTCCCATTCTGACATTTAGGAAATTTAACAACTACATACGAGATTTCTCTTTCACTGAAGATCTTTCATTTCCATGATTCATCTGAATTTTGTCATTTCTTCAAATGTCAGAGTAAAAGCTTGAATTCTCCAGCCTGACATTGATTAAAATTCTAACATGTATGATAGAGTCTCACTCAAGACTTATTGTTGACTAATTGTTTACATTCACATCATGTGATGTTTATTTTATACATTTTCTTTTTCTATAATGAAATATATTTTTAGCACATTCAGAGGGATTCAGACCCTCTCTAGGCTTCACAATTCTTTCTTATTCATTATGAAGCAAGAATTAACTGATTTGGGTTACTTTCCAAATCCACAGTTAAATTCCTTTGCCAAGTGTTGTGATTTTCTAGTTTCATTTTGCTTAACAACAAACCCTTTACTTTAAAATAAGAGAAAGAAGTTTCCTTTTGCTGCATATATGACATAATGCTGACACTGAACATACAAACATGAAGCTGTAAAAATCTTATAATTCTTTGAAAAATGTTACTATAAGGGAAAATGGATCAAAAAAGGAGCAAAGACAGATCCAGTTAAATGTGTAGCCTGTCTGATATGTACTGTAATTTACAAATTTAAAACTCACATTATTATTACAGTATTTAAGATTAATTTTTTAATTTGATTTTATTCTAAATATATAATATTATAAAGAGATAAAGTTTGTAAGTTTGGATGTAGGGGTAATCTCTGAAACTACTCATCCAATTTCAAAAATTCTTTTACCAATATTTAGAATGGACCTTCAGAGTGGTCATAGGCTGTATATTATTCCGTTAAACATTCATATAAATTAAAAGATATCATCTAAGTAAGTGTTATATTTTTGGTGTCAGCGGGTGGTGAGGGGCAAAATGTGTACGCATATGAGATAGGTAACCACGCATGCAGTTGCATGGTCGGCAAAATACGCAGTGCACGTGTCCGAACTTGTATATTATATAGATGTCGAAATTCCCCCACAGGGGAGAGGGACAAAATTAAGGCTTACCGTGAAGAACTTGGCTTCTATTATACTATTTTAGATGCAGTTTTTTGCGTTTTAATAGGATATGTCAACAGAATGTACACTAAAAAGAGATTTTTCAAAATTCCCTCCCATGGGGAGTGTTTTACATTTATAATAGATACATTTTGAGCCACAGCAACACGTGGCCGGGTACAGCTAGTTCTAAATATAGTAGTTACTCCAAATAAATTACAATAATTAAAAATTTTCAAATTCCTTGCACTCCTTCCCTAAACTGAAAAGATTTTTGTGCCCTAAGGTGTTATCAGCATCAAAAACAGAAAAGAATAAAGGTCCATTAACAATAAACTTTGCCTCAGACATCTACTGTCCTGTTTTGTTAATAGAGGAAATTATGTTTAAAGGCAATTTTGCATTTACAGTCTATAGTACACAGTATTTCACTTTTAAACCATTTGCAGTATACATGGTAATTTAAAAAAAGTATGTTTTGCAGTATGTTGAATAGATGATCTTTTCAAAGAGAATCAAATTTGATTGATCATATGGGCTAAAAAAGCCATTCTGGAAAAAACTGATCATATTGTCATAATAGGGATGAAAGGGGTGGTTATTTTCAGAAGTTGTGCTATATGTAAAAATGAAGGATGTAATGTAATATGGAAATAACATATCTAATTTTANGGGTAATCTCTGAAACTACTCATCCAATTTCAAAAATTCTTTTACCAATATTTAGAATGGACCTTCAGAGTGGTCATAGGCTGTATATTATTCCGTTAAACATTCATATAAATTAAAAGATATCATCTAAGTAAGTGTTATATTTTTGGTGTCAGCGGGTGGTGAGGGGCAAAATGTGTACGCATATGAGATAGGTAACCACGCATGCAGTTGCATGGTCGGCAAAATACGCAGTGCACGTGTCCGAACTTGTATATTATATAGATGTCGAAATTCCCCCACAGGGGAGAGGGACAAAATTAAGGCTTACCGTGAAGAACTTGGCTTCTATTATACTATTTTAGATGCAGTTTTTTGCGTTTTAATAGGATATGTCAACAGAATGTACACTAAAAAGAGATTTTTCAAAATTCCCTCCCATGGGGAGTGTTTTACATTTATAATAGATACATTTTGAGCCACAGCAACACGTGGCCGGGTACAGCTAGTTCTAAATATAGTAGTTACTCCAAATAAATTACAATAATTAAAAATTTTCAAATTCCTTGCACTCCTTCCCTAAACTGAAAAGATTTTTGTGCCCTAAGGTGTTATCAGCATCAAAAACAGAAAAGAATAAAGGTCCATTAACAATAAACTTTGCCTCAGACATCTACTGTCCTGTTTTGTTAATAGAGGAAATTATGTTTAAAGGCAATTTTGCATTTACAGTCTATAGTACACAGTATTTCACTTTTAAACCATTTGCAGTATACATGGTAATTTAAAAAAAGTATGTTTTGCAGTATGTTGAATAGATGATCTTTTCAAAGAGAATCAAATTTGATTGATCATATGGGCTAAAAAAGCCATTCTGGAA
Source organism: Centruroides sculpturatus (assembly GCF_000671375.1). Classification (NCBI taxonomy): domain Eukaryota; kingdom Metazoa; phylum Arthropoda; class Arachnida; order Scorpiones; family Buthidae; genus Centruroides; species Centruroides sculpturatus. The sequence continues at coordinate 4,328 of NW_019389504.1, forward strand.
AAAACTGATCATATTGTCATAATAGGGATGAAAGGGGTGGTTATTTTCAGAAGTTGTGCTATATGTAAAAATGAAGGATGTAATGTAATATGGAAATAACATATCTATTTAATTAACATTAAATATGTTATTTTATTTTCATTATTTACTTTTATTTTTCTAAG
>NW_019389505.1:0-1623 GCF_000671375.1 Centruroides sculpturatus
GTAAACCATATCAATTCTTCTAAAAAAAATCTTCTAATCAATGCTAATTTAAACTAATCAAAACATAACATGCAAGTTCAGCTTATTTTTTTTTACAAAATGATCTATTTATAAAAGTGACAGACTAATATTGTGTATTATTAGTAAATTTACAAATCTGCTGAGTTCTAGTTGTAAATTATTATAAAAATCGCTAACTATCAGGTTTAAGATGTTTATATTTGTACATATATACAGTGGTACCTCAGGATACAAAATTAATCCATTCCGAAACTGAGATCGTATCATGAAAATGTTGTAAGGTGAATCATTTTTCCCCATACGATTACATGTAAAACCAAATAATTCATTCCAACACAAAAAACACACTCAAATTAAAGCTAAGTAGTACATTTAAAAAAAAGTAACTATAGTAAGGAAAACACTGAAAAATGCATTTTGTAGTTGTAAATGTATAAATAACCATAATAGAATAATAACCAGTTGAGTACCATAGTGGAAGTTATAGGCTGTAGGTGCTGCGTTGTCTCTAGCCAGCACCATAAGTAACTGAGTACGGTTACATCCAAATTAATAGGTTCTGGAGGAAAGGATCAGACCAAAGTATGGTTAGCCTAACAGGCAGTGCAATTGCATGGTAAATGGGAGTTGTGGATTCATATCCTACAAAGCAGGACATGAAATCTTTCTTTCAAAATCTTCTAAATTAATTATTAAAATATTAATTTAATTATAAGTATTAAATTAAGTAAGAGATGGCACCTAATGCCTGCCTCTAGTATCAAATTACTTAGCATTTAATTAATAATAGTAATAGTAATATAGCCCGATGTAATCCAGCAATCCTTTGGCTTTAATAGGTAGAAATAGAAACATCTATTTATTATTGGGTTGTTTGGAAAGTAAGTTTGTTTTTTCCATGGAAAAAAACACAATATTTTTATAATAAATAAATATTTTATTGAATTATATATCAACCATTTTGGTCAAATACCTGTTATCATTGTTTCTAGTAGTAGCATGATTTTATATTCATAAGTTTTAATTGTTGCTTACAAAAAACTGATCCAAGTGATTTTTGACATTGTCATTTCAAGTAAATGTCTTACAGTTAAAAAAAAATTTGTATAGACCGGAACAAGTAATAATCTGAGTGTGCTGGATCTGATGAATATAGTTGGTGTGATAGCATGTCCCATCTAAGTTATAACAGTTTCTGATAAGTTACCAAACTTGTGTGAAATTTGACATTATTGTGGTAAAACACTACACCTGTTTTGTTGATCAATTCTGGCTGCCTTTTCTGTTTGATGATATTACTCAATTTGTTTACTTGATGGCAGTACACTTTCAAATCAATTGTTAAATTGGTAAAAGCTCCAAAAACAAATTTCCTTAAAATCCCACCAAAGAGAGCATCTCTCTTTAAGAACATGTGGAACCCATATATCGAGCTTTGAAACTAAACTAATTTGTTTCAAGTAATCATAAACAGTTCAATTTGACAAATTTAATCTCTTAGTGATTTCATATAAGTGATTTCACATGATTCAGCAGTTTGTTTTAATCAGTACTTTTATTTTGTTTTCATTGGCTTCAACTGGCCATCCAGAACGTGGTGCA
>NW_019389505.1:1957-4721 GCF_000671375.1 Centruroides sculpturatus
GTTGCTTACAAAAAACTGATCCAAGTGATTTTTGACATTGTCATTTCAAGTAAATGTCTTACAGTTAAAAAAAAATTTGTATAGACCGGAACAAGTAATAATCTGAGTGTGCTGGATCTGATGAATATAGTTGGTGTGATAGCATGTCCCATCTAAGTTATAACAGTTTCTGATAAGTTACCAAACTTGTGTGAAATTTGACATTATTGTGGTAAAACACTACACCTGTTTTGTTGATCAATTCTGGCTGCCTTTTCTGTTTGATGATATTACTCAATTTGTTTACTTGATGGCAGTACACTTTCAAATCAATTGTTAAATTGGTAAAAGCTCCAAAAACAAATTTCCTTAAAATCCCACCAAAGAGAGCATCTCTCTTTAAGAACATGTGGAACCCATATATCGAGCTTTGAAACTAAACTAATTTGTTTCAAGTAATCATAAACAGTTCAATTTGACAAATTTAATCTCTTAGTGATTTCATATAAGTGATTTCACATGATTCAGCAGTTTGTTTTAATCAGTACTTTTATTTTGTTTTCATTGGCTTCAACTGGCCATCCAGAACGTGGTGCATCTTCAATATTGAAATTGCCAGAACAAACTTTTGTAAACCAGTTTTGGCACTGTTGTTCTGTCAATACATCTTCTCCATACACGTCACATAATTTTTTTTCTCGCTTGAATAGCATTATTACCTTTTCGGTAATAAAAGAGCAAAATATGCCGAGAATGCTGCTTCCAATCTTCCATATTTGATGGGACACAAAAAATAAACAATTGCACAAAAATAAATAAAATTATTTACAAATAAACCTTAAAATGCTAGCTGTCAAAATATATAATGATAATATGGTTTAGAATGAAAATGGCAAATGAAATGAGAAAAATATGACTAATCCGTCTAGTGGTAAAAAAAAACGAACTTACTTTCCGAACAACCTAATATTAAAGTTGAGATGTTTCAATTCACTTAATTTTCTTTTGACACGGGATCAAATTTATATAAATGTCTTTAGAACAATGTTCTCAAATTTATAAGATCTGCAGACCACTTAAATTAAGTCACAGACAAATCATCTAGGCTCCAACAAATTCTTATCTAGTAAAGGTCATTCTAAAAACTAGTAAAGGTTATCTAGTAAAATCCATGCCTATAAATTTTGTCTATTCAGTAATAGTACAGTATATAAAATTATTATTTCTTCTTGCTAAACTATAAAATTACATTTAAAAGAAACAAATGGGTCATTTCACAGATCATTTGGCACATGCTTATAGATTTCCAGTAATCTGTGGATCAATGGCATATCTAGAATTTTGAGAGTAAGGGTGCTGTACAAAACAGATTGAGGAGGAGCAAGGCACAGGTGTCCTGTAACTTTTCAGTTCAATTACTTTAAAATTAGTTAAATTATCTAATCTTACCTAACTGAAGTCATGCAATATGCATTATTACATTTATTTTTTATTTTAAAGTAACAAAACTGACTGCTTTGATGTCAAAAGTTCCCTGCAGCACCACAAGCACCTCCTGGATATGTCCCTACTGTGGACCAAACTTTGGGTATGTTCGTAAAGTCAAATGAGTTAAACACATTAGTAACGAATCGGTCTCGCTCAGTGCACATACTCTACAGTGATGACATTTCAAACAAAACTCTAACAAAGTTCACGAAGGAAATAGTTAGTTTACTTTATTAAGAAAGTGGCGGCCAATGATATCAATGTTTCTGAATCTACTCAAGTGTTTAAATTGTGAATTAAAATGTGAAATGATAGAAATAATTGTCCACCCGAAACAATCTAAGAAAAATATTTCGGATAATGCTGCACTAGCAACATTCATATCTTCGATTTTAGAAACAACCATTTAGTTATAAACAAATCAGTCGAAAAGTCTAACAAAATAAGAATAGCAATGACGTCATTCTCATTTAATTCATTCGACTTTACAAGCATACTCCTTGAGAACCACTGCTTTAAAATTAAGATAGTATTTAAAACATTATCACCATTATTGTATCTTTACTACTGGCAATTAGCAATTAGTCTGATATAATTTTTAGTTCTTAATTTCTATTTTCAATTTGTTTGTAATTTGTAACATTAAGCAATAAGATAAAGTTTTGAATTTGAACAGACTTTTATCTAAAACAAAATCTGAAAACTTTACATAAAACTTAATATGAAATATATCAATAGATATTTTTTAATTACATATTTATTTTATGTTCATTACTTATATAAGTAACAATTTTTTTATTATTTTAATTTCTTTTAAAATCCCATAAATAAAACAAGTAAGAATTATTTAATACTAGCTTACCCGTTGCGCATTGCTACGATCTCAGAAGAAACAAAATTCAAGCAAACTTGTTATGATAAAATTAAATTTACATTTCATTTTTATTGAAACTTATTATTATTATTCATTTTCATCGGGAAAACATTTCAAAGTGTCATTTCAATTCTATTTATTTATTGGAGTGCTTGTGGATACACAATATTTTTTGTTATTCCGCCTGGTGTGTACACGAATAAATCAGAAGGTTTTCCAACGCGTGAGCTGGCCACATACAATTGTACATGTGAGAAGCACGGATTCTTTAACACACTCGCAGAGATTGTTAGAAGTGCGATATTTCCCATTTTTATATATTTTTTAAAATCCTTTATAATTTTGATTATTTAATTGCTCCTTCCTCTCTTCCTTGGCATGTTGTGAAATTTCTGATAGTTTGATAATAAACCGTTTTATTGT
>NW_019389506.1:0-4399 GCF_000671375.1 Centruroides sculpturatus
TAGAAGTAATAAAACCAAATTTTTTGAAATTTGAATATTTAATTATAATAATATGCATAAATACTGTTTATAGAAAATTTCAATTTTTTTTCTTTTAGAAAAAATTCTTTCTCAAGTCTTTATACAAGAAAGTTTGAATTCTATCAGGAATTTGTTTTTATGGGTGTCAACATTAGTAAAATTTCTTGATCAGCATCTATATAATTTATATCAACTGAGAATATTTTTTGCAAACAGTAAAACTATTTACATACTGTATTTGTATGGTTTTTTTCCTGTTAGAAAAGAATTGAAGGTAATTTTAGTAAGTTATTTTTCTGTAGGATTCCATTTGAAATTCCAAAGTTATCCTCTTTTCCCATAAGAAAAAAATCAAGGAATGACATAATTTTTGTTATGAAGTTCCTTTGTAATCATAAAAACTGAAAAAAGATGGTTTACATCAGTCAAGCTTGTAACACTTTATGTTGAACATCCTGTACATGTAACATGAAAAGTATTATTGATGCATATGTGAGGCATAAATGAAATTTTTTTGGCAATTTAGAATATTCTATTTATAAATTATTGTATATCATATGAAACTAATTATTTATGAATAATTCTGTACTATGATACAGAAATGCATTAATATAGATCTTTTACTCTAGATTTCAATAAGTAGAAATAATAATTGAAAATTTGCATAAAAAACTAAATTGTTTCTATTCTTGCAATAAATAGATAATGATATGCTTCCTAATTAGGAGAAAACTAATATGCTTAGATTAAATTTAACATTAGAAATAATTATTATAGTTAGCAACCCCAAGCATGGGATTTTTTTAAGGATGAGGTTCTAAATAAACATTATTTTTTTTTCCTAATTTAGTTTATTAATTTTTATAATATAGGTATAGAGAGTAATTCAATACAGTAGACTAAGAAAGAGTTGAATGGATATGAAATGAATATAAGTTATATACAATATACTATTTTATTAATGTAGTCCAATTCTTTTCAAACGGGTAGTTAAATTCCAACCTCCCTGTGTGTATGGCCTTGACATTTACTCTACATTTATTGTCATATTCTAAATCTATATCTAAATCTCCAATGATAAGTGATGTCTATATTCTTAACCTCCAATGATAAATGATGTCTTCAAAAAATTTCACAATTGTAAAACTTTGTAAGAAAACATTTGCTTAAATTATATTTTAACAATGACATATCTAGTACCTGATTCTGATGATATTTAGACTATTATATATAAACCAGTGATGTTATTCATTTTAATATTGATTGTAGGAGATAGATCTTCTTTTGAATAAAAAATTAATAATACAAACTAATTTAAAACTGTTCAATTAAAAATTCAGTAGTTCAATGAAGAAATAATCTCAATAATATTTAAAAAAGGATGAATCAGCTGATAATTATTTAAAATATGTAGTAAAATTGATTTTTTAAACTCTTAGCTTTACATATTCAAAAATGGAAATTTGTATAACTAAACTGTATCTAAGAATAGAGATATTCTTCATATTTTGCATGTATTTTTCAATATTTTTACATCAAAGTTTTAAATACAGTCAAACCTCAGGTTTTGAATTTATTTGTTTCTAAAAGTTGTTTGAAAACTGATTCTATTCTCAAACTGAAAGAAATTTTCCCACAAGAAACAATATAAAATGGATTAATCAATTCCTGACCCCAAAACAAAACCTTTTTTTTTAGCTGTATTTCATGCATAAAAATGCCAATAAATGCAACATAATATAACATAATCTATATCCATTTTATATTTACAGTTATCCCTTGCACTACAACATGGTTTCACGCTAACTTGGTTCAAAAAATCAGTAAATCCTGTGCACAAAAGTTCACAATTTTTAAGTGGGAACTCAGTTATTTGATATTTTCTATTATTCAAATAATCACATTTGTTCACTCAAATTTACCCATGGAGTTTAGAATATTGAAATTTTTAAATTATTTTGTGCATGCACACGTTTAACATCAGGTTTATTTTAATGAAAACTGATAGGACAAGGAAGAAAAAGATTTCACTAACTTTCTTATCAACCAGGTGTTGTTGTTGTTTCTTTCAGACTTTAGCCCTTAAGATTGTCACTGTGTTTTCTTTTTATAGATTAATCTTTGTATTTAGTAAAGTTTATTTTAACATGTTTAGGTAAGTATTCTTAAACTTTTTTTAACTGTAGGTAAGCAATCATTTGTAAAATGATGAATGAAATACGACAGTATCTCAGTACTCAAACAATTTGGTATTCGAACACAAAATTCTGGAAAAAAGTCATTTGTTACTTGACTGAACAAATTTTTGATTAATAACATTTTATTTTGTCATCCATAAAAAAATTTTTTATGGTAAAAATAAAAAAAATATAGAAATGTTGCTGATACTTCTGATCAAGATCAACAAAAAATCTGAGATGATGACGATGCTTTGTAAAAGAAAACGCCTTCATTTAACTAAAATTAAAATTAATGTGAAATTTTAATTGTGATTTTTAATTAATTATTGATTGCTTTAATAAACATATTTCTCTTAGTAATGAAAAGGAATAGTATACTTTTGCTTACTTCTGGAACGTAACCCTATGTTTTGCATTGGTCCTTTGTTTCGTATAGCACAGATTTGCATAACACGGCACATTTTCAGAACATAACTACTGTGTTATATGAGAGATATCTGTATATTAAAAGCAAAATGTTCCATCACTGCCAATCAAAACCAAAACCATCATTTTACAAAAAAGTGCTATAAACAGAGACTCAATTTTGCCCCAATGAAATATAACTGAATATAACAAGACTGACAACAAGTATCTCATCCACTCTTTCTGATATATTATGTTTCAATTGCTTTGATTTAAATTTTTATTAATTAATTTGATTTAAATTGAATTGTGACATAAACTGGAAGTAGTATCTTACCCACATGCTCATTGAAATCTAATTTGAATAATAGCAATGTCATGCATCAATGGTTTGTGTCATGATGTCTAATGATGCGATGTAATCTTGGTACTACAAACTGAATTGGTAGTCCCATTGTTGATTGGTCGGGCCATCAACTTTCTTTAACACAGGAAGTATATGGAGTTGACCATCTGTCTTTCTAATCTGTGGCCAGCTCTTGCCAATTTATTGTATGGCAACTGGAGCAATATGGCATTCAAAATTTTGTTCATAAACCTAATTGTTTACAAAGCGAGGCATTCAAAACCCAAGGTTTGACTGTAGTTTACTTTTAAGAAGTTTTTAAAAGAAAATTGCATAGTTCATACATCTCTTGTAAGGAATGTTTTGTTTTTTAAAATTATTTTATATTTTGAAACTTACAGTATTTAAATTCTTTTATTATCTATGAAAATTAAATAGGATTATAAGATAGTGTCACTTAGCATATATGTAAGAATATGCATGCACATACATCCTTATATACATATATCCATTGATTTTATATGTATATATAGAAAATGTAATGTCATTAAATATTATCAAAAATTATATCATCTTAATATAATATTAATCAAATCATAATTATAATGTACAGTATTAAGAATGAAATGTATTGAGTTTTAGATATTTAGTATTATAGTGTATATATCAGGCCTGGCCAACCCGCAGCCCATCACATTAAATTGAGTGGCCCGCTAAGCGATATTATATATCTATTAAAACTTTAGTTTCCCATTATGTGTATACCAAAACAATTAAATACATGAAAATTTGCATGTGTCATTGTTATAATGCACAAGTGCGAGTACAAACTCTTGGTATAACAATAAAATTGTATTCATTTTGTATTTTTAAAAGCATGTTTGCCTAAATTGTGGCTCACTATAATGTTATGTGTGATCCAAGTGGCCCGCGAAACAATTTGGGTTGGCCAGGCCTGGTATATATAATACTAAAAAATACAATTATAAGCAGTCCTTGATACTTTCTCTTTTGTATAAATACATAATATTGATACTTGAATACCATTAAATTGCTTTTCATAATCTAAATTTGGACTTTTATATCTTTTCAGCTAACAAATGAAACTTTTGATATTGCGCATTGGCACTTTCTGCCAGTTTTAGTTTCAGTAACAAGAAAATTGTTTATGAAAATTAATTTTATAGTTTATTTTCTGTTTAGTCTGGTTTTTAACATTTTCACTGTATAAAAGTAAGTTTCCTCCTGTAATAAGAGATTTTATAATTTTTCTTTCTAGCTCTTTGGAAAAGGAACTCTCCTTTACAACATTTAACTCTATTATTCTACTCTTTGGCATTTGAATTTTATACACATTTTTAGGAATGCATTATATCCAAATATTTGGGGACTACCTGTCGGACAAATGTTTATAGAAATGTTTTTTAAAGGCAACTTCTTTTTCTAA
>NW_019389507.1:0-4421 GCF_000671375.1 Centruroides sculpturatus
ACTCCAAAATTTATACATTTTTAGACTCGCGACACCTCTAAAAATTCGAGAAATGCAAAAAACAGTTGGGCGTTTTTTCTGTATGCATGAATGTTAGTGTGTATGGAAGCCATGATTTTGATCGCGCTATTTGAATTTTAATAATTCTCGTGCCTTTATTCGAAAATTTTTAAAATTTTTCTGTTGGATTTGGGTATTAAAGACATTGATCAAAGGATGGAAAAATAGAAAGGGTACTTATCGTATATCAAGTGGGGTTGAACTTAATGAATACTTTACTCGTTATTAGCATACACAATTTTTTCTTTATAAAACTCGTCTCTAATCTCAAAATTAAGTTCTTTTTTTGTGATTTTATAATAATTAATAATATAAAAAGTTTTTAAAAGAAAAACAGATGGCACCATACACAAGTTTGACCGAGAAAGATACTCAACTGGATGCAAGAATTTCATTTCATTTCTTCCGAAATCGTCAACTGTAAAATCTTTATCCATTTCGAATACAGCATTTAATATGTCATATTGTTTTTAGGAAAGTGTTATCTATAATCAAAGACGCAGTTATTTATAAGCCCTATAAAAAAATAAAAAATAAATCTTTATGAATATTTTCTCATATAGTTCGGCTTGTGTTAGAAAAAATATGCTACGTAAAGATATGATTTGACTTTAATACTGTTTATGGCTATCGGGTTTGGACGTTTATATCTGTACCTAAAGTTAATTAAGTGTGTTTAGAAAGTACTTCAATATTTATATAATAGGCCTACATCAATAAAAATTATCGTTCGAAAGTAGAAAGTAAAATTAATAAAATTTTTCAAAAGTAACTTTACTTCTTATTTAAAGGTAATTTAAGGAGATAAATAGGAAGTGATGACAAAACGTATTCTTTAACTATCTGCTTCGACGCATTCCAGTGATCGCGTGTCACTCTTTGCGTAACCGACCCAGCTAATCCAAACAATAATATTTTTATAATTATTGGAGCAATTTAAAAATATCGTGGTTATTGCGTGCAACACGACTTCGAAAACGCATTTTAAATAAAGTAAGTTATATTAAAAAATCAAATTAGACTAGCAAACAGAGAGAAAACGTTAAATTATCCATAAAAACATTCACACGGTATTTATAGCCTATATAAGAAAGATGTAATATTTAATCTGTAATACGTAAAATTAATTAATTTTGGGGGAATTTTATTTAAAGCTTATTTGTAAATTATTTAAAAACATAAAATTAGGTCACTTTATAACTTATTTATGATTTTTTCAGTTTAAATTAAACCATATTTCGACTCGGAAATATTAAGAACATATTCCTTTTGCTTCGAAAAGTTATAAATCATGGGTGTCCAACCCGCGGTCGCGTGAGACCCAAGGCAAGTTCCAATGCGGTCCAATAAACGTGTAAACAAAACCGACAAACTTTTTCATTTTATTTTATTTATTTATTTCAACGGCATAAACTGAAAAAGAAAAGAAATTTCACAAAGCCGTAAACCTTTACACATATTTTATTTTTGAGTGGAAAGGAAAGATTTTCAAATACTTGGAAATGTGTGAATGAGGAAGGAATACTAAATAAAGCTAAAGTTGAGACTCAAAGGATTATAGACCCAAATTTGGGAGGGGAGAAAGGAGAGAAAGACAAAAGATAAATAGTAGTGAGGAAGATTAAATAGACTTTCTGTTATGCAAATATGGACCCTTAATTTTTCAACCTTCCTCACTTCTTTATCTTTTGTCCTTTCTCTCCTTTCCCCGCATTTGGGTCTATAATTCTTTGAGTCCCAACTCCAGTTTATTTAATATTCCTTCCAGCGTTGCATGATTTGGCTACTTTGCGCCAAAGTTGGCTATCCTTTGTTTAGTTTGGCGTAAAAAATATCATTTGGCACATTGGCTACTTTTTGGGCTACATATTATTTATAAATATATTAGACGAATAAAAATGCACTTTAGAATGGTGTTTTGTCATTTTTGTTTTTATTAGAGACCCAAATAAAACAAACATTTGTGTTTTTCAAATATATTTTTGTCTCCTTTATAATAAATGAATTTATCTATTTCTAAGTAAAAATTGAAAGTGTCTGTAGAAGTATTTTTTAAATATCCTTTTTCGTGATAAAGACTTAATACCTATTACTATAATGTGGACATGTTAATCCTTAAATATACAAGTATATTTAAGGATTGGGCCACAAGTATATTATATAGGTATACTTGTGGCCCAAAACTCCATGACATCTTCCAATGTGGCTCAGAGAAACAAAAAGGTTAGACATGCCTGTTATAAATACTATATACATATAATAACGTTTTTAAGTAGACTGGTACGATACCCTTTAATTATAAGTAAAGATTTTTCTCCTGATCGGCAGAAAATTAACGTCCAGTTGTGGTTTCTATCCCTGTAAGTTAATGCTGTTTTTATTTTAAAAATAATAATAAAATCTATAAAGTAACTTTTATTTTAAAACAAATATTCTGTGTATTTTATTTGTTCGAAAAACAAAAGAATAATAATAATAAATAAATGGCAAAAAGACCTTTATCTCGTTGCTGGATACGAGCACTTGTTGGTCCCGGCAAGTATAAATAATATAAATCGTACTTTTAAGTAAATTTTTAAACAAGTTTTCTTTTCATTTTTAAGATTTAATTTTGGAATTTTTCCCACGCAAGTTATTCTATAGACTCTAAAAAAAATTAAAATCATTCTATTAAAAGTAAGCAATTATTTGACTTAAATCAAGTTATTTTAGATGAAATCATTTTTATTCTTCATATCTGAATAAAATACCGACAAATTATTAAACAGTTAATTGATTAATGTTGTCTTTAAAAATTTTAGAGAGAATTATGTAAATCTGTTAAAAGTTACATATTTTGAGCAATTATAGAAATTAAAATTGCAAACAATTATAATATTTCGGTGACAAACGAACCTATTTTAAAATTATTAATTACGCATTGACCTATTTAGGCTCTTTTATCTNTTTTCCAACCTTCCTCAATTCTTTATCTTTTGTTCTTTCTCTCCTTTCCCCGCATTTGGGTCTATAATTCTTTGAGTCCCAACTCCAGTTTATTTAATATTCCTTCCAGCGTTGCATGATTTGGCTACTTTGCGCCAAAGTTGGCTATCCTTTGTTTAGTTTGGCGTAAAAAATATCATTTGGCACATTGGCTACTTTTTGGGCTACATATTATTTATAAATATATTAGACGAATAAAAATGCACTTTAGAATGGTGTTTTGTCATTTTTGTTTTTATTAGAGACCCAAATAAAACAAACATTTGTGTTTTTCAAATATATTTTTGTCTCCTTTATAATAAATGAATTTATCTATTTCTAAGTAAAAATTGAAAGTGTCTGTAGAAGTATTTTTTAAATATCCTTTTTCGTGATAAAGACTTAATACCTATTACTATAATGTGGACATGTTAATCCTTAAATATACAAGTATATTTAAGGATTGGGCCACAAGTATATTATATAGGTATACTTGTGGCCCAAAACTCCATGACATCTTCCAATGTGGCTCAGAGAAACAAAAAGGTTAGACATGCCTGTTATAAATACTATATACATATAATAACGTTTTTAAGTAGACTGGTACGATACCCTTTAATTATAAGTAAAGATTTTTCTCCTGATCCGCAGAAAATTAACGTCCAGTTGTGGTTTCTATCCCTGTAAGTTAATGCTGTTTTTATTTTAAAAATAATAATAAAATTTATAAAGTAACTTTTATTTTAAAACAAATATTTTGTGTATTTTATTTGTTCGAAAAACAAAAGAATAATAATAATAAATAAATGGCAAAAAGACCTTTATCTCGTTGCTGGATACGAGCACTTGTTGGTCCCGGCAAGTATAAATAATATAAATCGTACTTTTAAGTAAATTTTTAAACAAGTTTTCTTTTCATTTTTAAGATTTAATTTTGGAATTTTTCCCACGCAAGTTATTCTATAGACTCTAAAAAAAATTAAAATCATTCTATTAAAAGTAAGCAATTATTTGACTTAAATCAAGTTATTTTAGATGAAATCATTTTTATTCTTCATATCTGAATAAAATACCGACAAATTATTAAACAGTTAATTGATTAATGTTGTCTTTAAAAATTTTAGAGAGAATTATGTAAATCTGTTAAAAGTTACATATTTTGAGCAATTATAGAAATTAAAATTGCAAACAATTATAATATTTCGGTGACAAACGAACCTATTTTAAAATTATTAATTACGCATTGACCTATTTAGGCTCTTTTATCTTAATGAAAAATTTATAAATAATTTAACGCCTTCAGCCATAGTTGTCCTTTGTTGTAGACAGCATCCCTGAGTTTCTTTCGTTGGGTTATATAGAGTGGACAGCGGAAGATTAGGTGCTCGGGGTCCTCT
>NW_019389508.1:0-4559 GCF_000671375.1 Centruroides sculpturatus
TTTCTTCTCAGTATTGTATTTTTATTATTAGGCTTGCTTTGTATTATAAAGGTAAGTTGTATTTTTGATATATTTTTTGTAATACAATAGAGTCTTTGTAATCCGACATCCATCGGATCGATTTACTAGATTTTTTACCTTTGTAATGTAAAGGGTCGGTACAGATCTGGAAGATTTTTAGCAGGGAGAGTCAGGGAATCAGTCTGTCGCCTTTGCTCTTTATCGATCAGAATACATATTTAATTAACTTGTGCTGATTAAGGGTACGGCTATTTGAGAGGTTTTCTTCCATAAAATTAATCAAATCTAGACTAATTTCACTCGATATTTCCAAAACACGTATAATTTGTTGGAAATGATCGATATAAAATATGATATGAACAAAAAATTGTCGGAATACTTTTCGAGTGTACCCGTTCGAATACACCATTGCTTAAGCTTGTTTTCGTCGCGGAGCGTCACATCGGATGGCGGACGCGTACGAAGCTGTCACGTGACATTTGCCGGTGCTATTTCGGTCACGTGACTACTCATCTCTGACGTGTTCCTGATAACTTATTCTTTTTGCGAAGAATTCGCTGAACTTTAGAGACATCATTAACAGAAATATTAAAACTTCATTCCATTCTAAATATGGATTAAAATCAACATATAATAACGTATCATAATGCGATAAGTAACTAATAATTCTGTTCTACTTTTAAATGGCCTAATCTCTCATGTCGTAAACAAAATTGTATAAAATATTTATTTACATCAAGACATTAGACATCTTATGTTGCATCTGATTAATATTTATCATCATAATATATATCATGATAGAATTATGGCCGTTAGCGAGTGGTTTTCTTTTGTTGCTTCATATAGTCAATAATAATAATAAGTCGTTTCTAATTACAATAAAAATCTATAGTATATTATGATCTATCACGTGATGTCTGTAAAGTTCACCGAATTCTTCACAAAAAGAATAAGTTACCAGGAACACGTCGGAGATGAGTAGTCACGTGACCGAAATAGCATCGACAAATGTCACGTGACATGCTTCGTACGCGTCCGCCGTCCGATGTGANATCGGCGTACGAAGCAGGTCACGTGACTACTCATCTCCCACGTGTTCCTGATAACTTATTCTTTTTTGCGAAGAATTCGCTGAACTTTAGAGACATCATTAACAGAAATATTAAAACTTCATTCCGTTCTAAATATGGATTAAAATCAACATATAATAACGTATGATAATGCGATAAATAACTAATAATTCTGTTCTACTTTTAAATGGCCTAATCTCTCATGTCGTAAACAAAATTGTATAATATTTATTTACATCAAGACATTAGACATCTTATGTTGCATCTGATTAATATTTATCATCATCATAATATATATCATGATAGAATTATGGCCGTTAGCGAGTGGTTTTCTTTTGTTGCTTCATATAGTCAATAATAATAATAAGTCGTTTCTAATTACAATAAAAATCTATAGTATATTATGATCTATCACGTGATGTCTCTAAAGTTCACCGAATTCTTCGCAAAAAGAGTAAGTTATCAGGAACACGTCGGAGATGAGTAGTCACGTGACCGAAATAGCACCGTCAAATGTCACGTGACACGCTTCGTACGCGTCCGCCGTCCGATGTGACGCTCCGCGACGAAAACAAGCTTAAGCAATGGCGTCTTCGAACGGGTACACTCGAAAAGTATTCCGACAATGTTTTGTTCATAGCATATTTTATATCGATCATTTCCAACAAATTATACGTGTTTTGGAAATATTCGAGTGAAATTAGACTAGATTTGATTAACTTTATGGAAGAAAACCTCTCAAATAGCCGTACCCCCTAATTAGCACAAGTGCCTAATTAACTTCGATTTCGGCACTTATACAGCAGTTTAAAAGCTTTTCATCCATAAAAGTAATCGATTCTAGACTAATTTGACTCGAACATTTCCAAAACACAGAATTTTTTAGGGATGATTCATGTAAAATATGATAGAAACAAACAATTGTAGGAATACGTACGGAGTATTTACTGTTCGATACGCCATTTGTTAAGCTTGTTTTCGTTGCGGATCGTCACATTGAACGGCGGACGCGTACCAAGCGTGTCATGTGACATTTCTGGGCGTGCCATTCCGTTACGTAACTACTCACTCGTCTCGGCCACGCCTCGCATCTCTGACGCGTTTCCTGACAACTTATTCTTTCGGAAGAATTCCGTTATGTTTAGAGAAGTCACGTCGTAGATCAGTGACGTCATATTTCCTATTACATAATTTAAGTTCGACTCCGAAGAGTTCCCGGACTACAGGTTAATAAACTTTGCATTAGTTACGTTTCCGGTAAGACCGGAAACGTAACTAATGCAAACACATCAAAAAACAAACAATTTTTTAAAATAAAATAATAAATCATCGGATTACTATCCACCGCTTTTTCAGCAAATAACACTGATTACATCAAGACACCTAATGTTTTGCTGAGCGTAAAATCTTTTATTTTTCTAACGTTTTCAACCTATTTAATATATTAAATAGGTTTAAAAGGCCATCCTCAGACTTAAGATTATAACTGTTTCAAAATGGAACGCACAATTTTCGAATACAGTATGTTTAATTTTTAAATTTAGAATCATTTGCGATTCCCAACTGCTGGTTTTCAAATGGTATTTTATATACTCCAGATTTCTCTTCCTTTTCTTACGCTGTTTTTATCGTTCCGTAGTAAGCTATAGATATTGGATGCTCTTTTATAAACCATTCTCGAGGTTTTTTAAGCAACTAACTTATTCATCACCCCCTCGGCCTACCAATGCCCGAGCGGTCTTCATACCTAGTAGCACTACTTCGTATAGGAGTCCTGGGACCTTAGTCTCGAGTTTTTCGTGTTACAACTCCCGACGTGTTGAATGTGTCACGTGGTACCATCTCACACACTGACTTCAAATTGGTAGTCTCGAGTTATAACTCACATGCTTTCCCATCTCACCATGTGAGTTCCTCCTACTCACTTTGAGTCGAGCATGTGAGATCGCTAAACGAAATTGAAAACGGCTGACTGATATGTTATTCTAAGCGCAATTGAAACATTTGAAAGAGCGTTGTTTAAGAAGGCAACGAATTTTTCGACCAATTATATAATATAATTTATATTATACTCACTATAAATTAAAATACATACTTTTTTTCCATTCTACAACGGATTTTTTAGCTCCAACACACGCATTTAATTTTTGAACTAATTCTTTCCACATAACGAAATGTTTTTTCTAATAAATTCGTTGTCAAAATTTCCACTGTTCATTTTCTTATTATTTTCTTATGTGTGAGTAATATATCTCACTGTTCTTCGTTTATTTTTTTTAGATAAAACATTGGAGGCTTCCATTTTGTTCCTGCGTCCTATATCGCTATAACACAAAAGTAACTGTAACACGTGCAAACTAATTAAGAACTGATGGAATGAAGGTTGTCCATTAAGAAGTTAGTCACCAGATATTGCCTGTACCACACCTCCTTCGTAACGCTTTACCTTGTAGTAATGCCATCTTCAAACTCCATATTCCTACTGTTATGTAACCCTTAAGTCAAGCTACGTTGTAGCATTATTAAGCTGCCTTATGCCTGTCTCCTCTGCACCCATTTAATGTTCATTGATCATAAATTTTAGCAGTTTGTTTGCCTTGTATAATTTTAAATATATTAATACCAACTGAATAGGGACTATTCCGACAGTCCGAAATGCATATTGGTTATTTCATGTTAATTACNTTCTGAATATGGGTCTAATAAAAAAACCAACTATAGCTTCATACTGGTCCACTTCTTCCTCTCAAGCCATTCCGTGGTTTGGGAAAATGTTTTCTCTCCCTAATATAGAGAAAAGAATGAATGATCTAAGATGGCTACCAAATGACTATATAACAACACAACTGTTGACTAATTAATTGTAAACATTGTAATACAAAAGAGTATTTGGAAAGAATCGGAAAACAGCAAGAAACATCTTGTGACTGCAGTAATGGAGACCACAGCATAAAACATGTAATAAACGAATGTACTAAGTACGATATGGAAATAATGCAGTTACAACTGCTGGTCAAAGAGACCTTAAACATCTCAAGTTTGGACTTACACATGATAATACGGACTAAAGACTTAGTTCAGGAGGTGAGAACCTACACGCATAAGATAATGTCGTGAGGGAGGGAGCGAACTGCTCCCTTTGGTGACAAAAGTCGCAATCTTGTAAAGGCAAGATGCTTAGGTATTAATGTTTATACTTAACTTTGTTGTATGTATTAAGACTATAAGTTTAAAAGTACTATAAATAAAGTAAGCGTTTCCCTTGTGGTGCTGATAGCGGGACAAGGGTGACTCTGATCCCCGTATGGGGAAATGATGACTATCCAATGACAAAAAATAAGTATCTAAGAATTCATAACATACTTATAGTAATATACATATAATTTATGTAAGATATGTGACTAATTCCATATAAAGACTTTTGTTTGGAAATAAAAGTGCTTTATCTAACACAATAGATAAAGCGTG
>NW_019389509.1:0-4435 GCF_000671375.1 Centruroides sculpturatus
TAATAAGCATTTATCCATAAGAAATTATTTTTGAGACTAGACATGAAAATGTTAGTCTAGGTTTAACAAAAATAGTACAGTATATAAACTTTTTGACTTCCTTAATTGTTTTGTATATTCAAAAAAAAAAAAACTGAGCTGCAAAAACATGTTTCCATCAGTTACGTTCCACATGGGTATACTTGGCCAAGGTCTTGCCTTAGAGGTCTCATCTCATTGCTCATTACTAATATTTTTGTTCTATATCTATCTATATAATGCCTCTAAACAAATTGAACTAGGGCATTGAAAATACTTAATACATACTGAAGATTTATGCTAAAGTTTACTATTAATCAATAAATGAATTTATATACTGTATTGCTTGAGTTTTAATAATAATTTATTTACTCAACAGGGTGACCATCAAAATACATTTAGAGCAGAGTCAATTTAACAAATAACAAAGGTGTAATAAATAAAATAAAGTAGTGGTTGAAAACAAAAGGAGATTAAAATATATCTATCAACAAACTAGCTACTTATACCTCTAATTAACTGAGAGAGTTTANTATTTTTAATTATTATAAAATGGCAAAAAGCTTAATTTTGGGGGTAGGGATGAGTTTTGTAAAAAATTGTAAATGCTAATAATGAGCAAAATCGTCATTAAGTTTGACCCTACTGGAGATACATGCAACTCCATTATTTCCTCCTCGACCTTTAACCACCAGATAAACAAATATCTCTGCAAAATTTCAGAAATTTTCAACAAAAAGCACAGGAGTTATTAAGCTTCAAACAGGGTGAACAAACTTGTGCCCCCACACACTAACGTCAATACATACAGAAAAACCCCAAAAATTTTTTTGCATTTCTTAATATTTCAAGGTGTCCTAAGTCCAAAAATCTTGGGGGGGGTCATTTTTTGACTGATTCTCTCTGTTATATTTAACAGCTGGGAAAGTAAAAATATTAGTTTTTCTTCAACTTTAACCACTGTTAAAGGTATATTGATTACTTCATTAAATTAACTACGGTAGCTAGTTCAATTTTATCAACAGAAAGGAAGTATAGTACATTTCATAGCTTTGAATTTCTGTTACAAAACTGTAATAAAGAAAATATACCTATATTCAAGTTGCTTATACAAATGATAACTAACTTCATATTTATGATTTGTTTAACATACAGTCATTCACAACAACTTTGAGCATGCTTTCAAAAGAAATAGTTCACAAAAAACAGTACTCTTTCTTAAAAGTTGTCTCCAGGAGTAAATTTATAATGAGCAATTATTTATTGTGACATCATCGCAATGCTGGGCTGCAATTTTTAATCATATTTTTCATTTATTTAATTTAAAGTATATGCTCCACATCAAGTTANGGCAATTATATTCACTGAAGAAGATAGAGCTAGGGAACTACAGAGTATATATATGCAAATATGGAAGGATGTGCTGATGATTCAAAAATTGATAAGGAAGTTGAGAATAAAATCTCTTAAGTTGGAGGAGCAAGTAAGGAATTAAAGGAGTCTATGTTTTTATTGATTGAGGTTTGCAAATTAAAAAATGTAACCCAGAACCTGTGGGAATGTGGAGGTATCTTAA
Source organism: Centruroides sculpturatus (assembly GCF_000671375.1). NCBI lineage: Eukaryota > Metazoa > Arthropoda > Arachnida > Scorpiones > Buthidae > Centruroides > Centruroides sculpturatus. Next base: position 1,595 of record NW_019389509.1, read on the forward strand.
ATGCAGGCAGCTTGGCTACCTAGCACAGTAGTACAAGATGAAAAAAGTGTTAAACTAAGAGTGAACTAGTTGTGTGAATCAGCTACTTCTATTGTTAAGTTTGGCCAATGAAATTTTGTTATCTGATAGATGAGTCTCAATTATTGGTAGTACAATCAATGACTTTAAGGTTAAGTGGTTGATAGATACTGAGGCTGAGAGGTTGGTTATTGATGAGAAATTAGCAAGTTGGCTGAGAGAGATAGGCCCAAGTTGTATAGTTTTCAGTTGTATTTCCATAGAGGATTGTGGGAACCTCTGTTACTAGGCCTCTGGAAATTTTCTGATTTTCCAATAGCTCTATCCATCTGATCTAGAAACTAAAAGTTATGAGTATGCAGAATTTAGAATTGTGAAAAAATAGATAAAAGGTTTCAATCAGAGCATAGACCAAAAATTCTGTCTACTAGAGAGATGTAATGGTTGTCTTTTAGGAATCAATGTACAATAAATAGAATCAGAATATACTGTATATATGCAGTGTGTATATATTGGTTGAGGTGTGCTCTTCTTACAGACAGTTGTACAGTTATGTCATATCTATCATGGTCTTTGATTGATTTCAAGATTAAAGAAATGGACTTCTGAAAAACTATCGGTCCATGTTGAATGTAAGTCTCAAGAGTTTCTGAGATAGATGTGATGAAAGAACTGGCATAGCTTCTCTTCCAAATGATAAGAATATCATCTGCATAATTGTGTCTGTATTGAGAAATTTCAATTACTGTTATCATTATAAAAGCCAAAGAAATTATTTTAAACGAAATTATTCTATAAAATTAAGATTTTCACATATTTACGTAGTATTTCTCCAGATTTTTAAAACATATACAGCTGTTTTGGAGATCAAGACCTAATCATTTATATTAAATTCTCTACTTTTTGGAATTTAACTTACCCTCAAGTGTACCAACACAATGTTTATAGAAAATGCATCTCAAATTATATTCAGGTTACATTTTCTGTCATTATGACTTCTGTAGTCTTAATGTAAAAAAAATAGGTGTATGTGCAGTTAAGATTTGAGATTAGCCTATAAGAAAGTGAAAACATAGCTTATGAAAGGAGAGAGGGTGAAAATTTAAATATATTTTTAAATATTTAATTTTAAGCTGATATTTTGTCATTTATATTAAATAAGTTATTTCCATTCTATTAGCTAAGAAAACATCTAAAAGGAACATTTATCGACCCATGGATGAGAAAACATTAGAAAAAGCTAGAATAAAACGTGAAAAAGAAGTACGACTGAATAATATAATAAGAGAACTGGTCGTTTATTCTCTGTATCTTTGGATTCTCGTAATTATAAGCTATGGTCAAAGAGATCCAAACGGTTATTATATGAGGTTAAACATAATAAATAATTTTATCAAACCTGGAGATCACTGGAATGATTTTAATAAGGTATAAATATTAAACAATTGTATTTTATTTTAATATTTTTCTATATTAAATTTTGGCTACTTTAAAGGTTAATACGGATAGACGATTTTGGAATTGGACTACTGAAGTTTTGATTCCAGAATTATTGATCGGAAACTGGTATAATAATCGAATACCTTTAGGTTTGCGAGGTTTTATTGATGACAGAAATAATGTAAAAATAAGTTATGCCATTATGAGACAAGTACGAATTAAAACTAGTAAGTAGTAGTAAAATATTTTTTTGTTTTTCGGTGTTCGCTCAAATATGTTTACGTAATGGGTAATCAAATAAAAAGTTTAAAATTACTTGTGAAAATTACACTTGGTAACGCAGGGTATCAATGGCTCATCAATCATCACTGATTTATTTATTGAGAGTTCTTGTGATTGTTAGCAAAGTAGTAAGGAATTGCCCATAAATTAAGTCCGCATTTTTCTTCAAATTTTTACTCCCCCTCCCCCTCTTTGGACGTCCAACAAAACTCAAATCCCCCTCAAAACCTTTATCACTATATTAGTAATAAAATGCATAAACTGTATAAAATTTAATGAAATAAAACGGACGTCCGTCGAAGTTCAAAAAGTAAAAGTAGCCAACTCAGAAAGCATTCTTCTTTGATAAATAACCTGAGATTTGACGATAAAATCAAAAAGACATTTTTGTGAATAGATAAAAATGTAAAAATTCAAAGCCTTGAATTTACAATATAACATTAATATGGATGATCTATACAACGAGATGGCTATACTGTAGTTAAAGAAAAAGTAACAAGTGTAATGATGGAAAATTTAAGTATTCCAGAAAAACTGGTAAAATTTTTGAACATTGCCAAACTCAGCGATGGGGGATTTATCCGTTGAACCAGAGAAAAATTCATCAGCGGGAATTCCATGACCACTGNAATTATTGCATTTTATAAATAGTAATTACTTTGAAAATGAGTTAGTTTTTCAGAAAATAAATGAAAAATATTCAAGTGAATATAAAAGAAAACCAGTTTACGTAATGGGTAATCAAATAAAAAGTTTAAAATTACTTGTGAAAATTACACTTGGTAACGCAGGGTATCAATGGCTCATCAACCATCACTGATTTATTTATTTATACAACGAGATAGCTATACTGTAGTTAAAGAAAAAGTAACAAGTGTAATGATGGAAAATTTAAGTATTCCAGAAAAACTGGTAAAATTTTTGAACATTGCCAAACTCAGCGATGGGGGATTTATCCGTTGAACCAGAGAAAAATTCATCAGCGGGAATTCCATGACCACTGTGATTATTTCTTATGAAATCAAGTAAAAAGCATAAAAACATTTAAAGTTTCCAAACTCCAAGCTTTATTTATGTTAACCGTCTTATGATTAAGTTTAA
>NW_019389510.1:0-4442 GCF_000671375.1 Centruroides sculpturatus
AAATATACTGTACGTATTTTGGAAATGTTAAGTCGAATTAGTCTAGAATCGATTAATTTTATGGAAGAAAACCTTTCAAACAGCCGTAGTCCGTAAACTTCACACGTGTCGGGCTGCGATTGGCTCATGCATTTAAGGATTCCTACAACGCGAAATTCGTATAACGAGGAACGTATCTGCCGCGTTATAGGGAATCTACTGTATAAATTTTGAAATTCAAGATTCAAGAAAGGCAAGAATAGCAACAATGTTCGATAAAAAAAAAAGTAATTAATTAAAGATTATATACAGGGTACTTTAAAAAGTTATGTTTTCCAGCTCCTGAGACAGAGACGATTCAAAAGCATGTGTTGACAGTAATGGTGAAATATGGATTGACTGTTTGAAGCTATGAACGAACATTGTTATTATATTGAAGTGACAGACATTAGCAGTTATGTTCCTGTCTGAAATAACAATTATGTCTTTTTAACAGCGAATTTTGCACTAATAGTTTCATTCTTATGTGCTACTTATTGTGTTGTACTATACATATAGACATGAAATATTGCAGGCTCTATACACATTTATACGTAGGCCTACTAAAGGTGCTCGATGTACCTTAAATATGCGTACAACACTATCCAATCCAATTAATTATCTCAAACCACAAACTAAAATCATTTAAAATAAAAACATATTTCCTATTTTTAAAACACAAAAATGTTAATATTCAATAACAATAAATAAAATCAATTATGTGCACATGCGATACGAAGTTTTAAAGTTATTAGTAAGTAACTGTTTAAATTAAGAACTTTTTACTGACTAAAATGAAAAAAATAATGTTTAAAACATTATTTAATTTTCTTTCTGAATATTTGAAAGATCTTATCGTAAATTACGTGGGAATTATCGAGGAGGAAAAGCCTGTTGTCTCCTTATCTTTTTCCTATCAGAACTTAACAGATCTACGAAATCGAAAGTGGAAAAATGTGTTAAAATAAAATTCTCCTCGATAATTTCAATTTATATTTTAATTAATACTGTGTTAATTAAAAGCAATTTCATATAGAAGTTAAAGTTTTTTTTTTCAATGAACTTATGAAAATTCATTTTCTTAAATTTTATGTATTGAATATAGTCTCAGGATATAACCAATACTTCAGTAGAGTTATTTTTAATATTTTACAAAAGACCAACGTAACTTATTAATTTTATTTAATATGTATATACATATAAGTGTAAATAACAACCTAACCTAATTCTATTACAAGGGGATGGAAAAGCTCTTCCACAGATATGACAAATGCCTCAATCTTCACGGTGATTATGTCGAAAAGTAATCATGTTTGTACCTAACTTTTGGTAATAAATTCATTTTGTTATTTACACTTGTCTTTTTTATGGACCATCGGAGCTTGAAAAACCGCTCTCGTATATATATAATGCAGTTTTATTTTTCTGTCGTTTCGATCTGTGGGTCTTCAGAGGCTTGGATTTAATCATATTCCTTGTGGGTTCGGACAGGCCTACGATGGGGTTTGGTTTGATGAGATGTCGACTCAACAAATGAACTGTGTATGGAGGGGATGCCTCAGGAAGAACTTTCTGAGCCAAACTAGTCTATATTTAGTTGTTAGATATGTAAAGAAAACCTGGAAAACGCCAATTAGCCAGCTCGTTGATCAGGCGCGAACCTGCGACCAGTGTTTTATTCACTCGCGCCCACGGTGGAAAAGACTGGGTGGTGAGGGATGAAGAATCGATATACCCGACTATTCAAAAAAATTCCATATGGCATCATATTCATTATGACAGACGGCCGGATGACCGAGTAGTCAAGGTGTCATCCTACCGCTAAAGGGGACAGGGAATTGAATCCAGATGGGTGGAGAAATCTCCAGGAATTTTTCAGGGAGTGGGCCGTCCGGACATGTGGGCCCCGTCCCTCACCATCTGACCGCCCCATTATGGACCTGGTTGAACGTATAATGGGCTCGCTGAAAGAGGACCTCTTAGTACCCAGAGTGGAAACAGTTTAAAAACAAAATTATTCAATATGACTCACTTGGAACATTCTGACAAAAACTGAAGATCGTTTGTGAAATTCAGCATCTCCTGATCTTCTTTCTCAGCAACATCCACTAAATAATGCAACAATGTCATTCGTGGTTTGTTGGCTCTCGTTTCCATTAATTTCCCCAAAGTATTCAATCGAAATCCAAAAGCATTTCCAGCGTAACTTCCCTAAACAACGAAATATCTTCGATTATTATTATTATTTTAAATTCATTAAATATATAGGCCTAAATCGAATTTAAAAAATGTTCTCACGGAATTTAAGAAGTTTCCGGTAACCAAAATGATTTTAAAGAAATCTTTAAGAGATTTGTTGTTGAGAATCGTCTCGCAAGTTTCTAGGTAATGCTTTATTTGAGGTTTGAGAACGTCCACACTTGGTTGAAATTCTTCTATTTGTATCATTCCTTGAATTCTTGTTTTGTAGGCTTTCACTTCGGATAGAAGTAAATAAAATTTCTCTGCTATTCCCAATCTGGTTTTGTCACCGTTGTATTCTTTCACAGAAATCAACTAGGAAAAAAAAATACAATATATATCAATATATTGTGAATTTAACTAAATTCAAAAAAAAAAATTTAAGTTATTCTTTATAAATATTTAGGGCTGAAACTAAGTGGCATTAGGTTTACTTAAGCAAATTTCAATTTTTAACATTTTATATTGTTGTCTTTAATTAGTTCATTACGAATGGATCAAAACATAATGAAATAGTTTTTTTTTATTTATGAATTTTTTGCTCTTTGGCCATGATCGTCGAGAGGGAGGGGAATTGGAGAATTTTCCCTGGGCCTGAAGAAAACTTAGGGCTCAGTAGTTTCATCCCCTAAAAATTAACAAAAATAAACTTTCAAGATTGCTTTTATCAATAAAAAAGCTTTCTACATTTTTCATTTTTTCAAACAATACAAAACAAAAAAGGACCAGCAGCTAAAGGCAGGGTGACTCGCTGTACCCTCAGCTTTATAAAAATTCTCAACGGCCCTTCTTTTGGACATTAAGCCTTTATAGTCATATTTATCATTGGTTCGACCAGGCTGCAATGGGGTAGCCGAGTAGTAAAAGACGGGACCAGACACGTCGAGTAAGGTAGCCTATGAAAACTTAGATTCTCGGCCCGGACCCCATAGTAAAATGGGTTAATTCTTCGATCGTCTCGGTCACCACCCGACGATCAACACAATGGAATCATTCGCATACGTGAGGAATTGGATTCGAGTTAAAACCACTCTAAATTGGAAAACTTATTAGGAAAAGTTAATATAATCTAATTTTCTATATAAAATATAATTATGGAAGATCTGATTACACCACCACGACTTATACGTGTAATTAATATAATATAATACAGTATTGTAAAAATGAAAAAAAAAAGTCAATTATATATTAATTAAAACAGTTTAAAAAATCAATTTTTTACACTTACTTCATTGCAGGCGGGCAAAATTTTAATCAATGTTCTCAATCTCTCAGATCCTATTTTTGTAGATTGACAATTTTGAATCAATTCCACCAGTTGTTTTTCTCCTCCTTTGAATTGCTTCAAAAATATATTAATGTTCAGACTTCTTTTTGGATCTAGCAAATTTACCTAATAAATAAAATAATTACTGTAACATTTTTCTATTAAAATTTAATTATATATAATCCTTTTTTAATTTTTACCTCAGAAGCGTTTTTATTTAACTTCTTTTTCTCATTAATCAAAGGTTTACTTGTCGACTTTTGACAAAACAATTCTTCTACTTGTTCAAAGTTAAGATGAACATTGCTTGATTCCTGATATAGTTCATTCCATATTGATTGCCCTAATAATAATAATAATAATTTAAATTGCTTAATTAAATATTAATTGAGTATATTTTATATTGAAATCACGTTCTTCCTCAAGGTCTTTAATTGTTACCAGAGATGCTATTAGCAACAATTGTCACTAAAATCGAAAAAATCCTCTCTAAATATTTTGCATAGTTTCATAAGTAGATCTTTGGTTAACTTTTGAATAATAATGATGATAAATATTCTTTAAACAATCGTTAATTTGAATCTTTAGTGATAGTCTATCGTACAAAATTGTGCGCTTATTTACGATAGTTTATCACTGAAAGTTCGAATTTTAATTGATATATAATCAGTAGATTTTTGTTTTAATTTAAAACTATTCTAAATTGTAATAATTATAATTTTTCGTACCAATGACGTTAGCTGATGGAATTTTGGACCAATTCAAGATCTTCATTTTTTTATTCGGTTTTGGGAATGTATGAGAAGAACCTGGTTGTAAATAAGCAGGAAGTGATTGGAGAGTATAATTTCCGGTAGTTGATTGAATTAAATTTCCTTGATGAGAAAACTGTTCTGAAGATCCAGATGCAGAATGA
>NW_019389511.1:0-4397 GCF_000671375.1 Centruroides sculpturatus
TGCGATCTTCCACAGATGGTTTCGTCATGAATTATTCCTTACCTATTGGTCTTTTATACTTTTACTTGATTAAATTTTGTTTCTGATTCAAAATGTAATATTTATATTATTCATTTCAACATTGTTTAAAATAAACTTTTTTTCATATACTATATATATATTACGTTTATGATAATTGTTTTTATATAATTATACCAAGTTTAAAAGCGGTTAAAATCGATCATTTAATGCATTAATTTGTAACGTTTATAATGCTATATGAAGCTCTTTCGGATCAAATCTTATTAAATTTTTTGTTGTCATTAAGTAAGCTACCATTTATTAACAGATACATGTAAGATTTATTTTCAATTTTAATCAGTAATTCTACAGCTATTTATTTTAATATCGTCTATATAATTTAAGTTAGATAAGAATAACTATTCGATTAGATAATTTATTTAAAAACAGTTTATTAGGGGTAGAAAGCGAGAAAGAAATATTATTATTACTTAAAAATTTATATAATATTAATTGTATTAAATTTATTATTTAGTATGAAAATATATAATATAGCTAAATAAATTAGAAATACTGTATATATTTATTAATAATTTTAATAAATTAATCTAATCATTTTAGTTGTAAAAAACTTTTTCATTTATTAAATTTTTTAAATATTATTGTATGAAAAATGGATTATATATTTAAGCTGATTAAACTGAATTTTACTTTCCTGATGTTTACATAAGATAGAAAGTTCTGGATTTGTTTTTACAGAAATGATTACTATCGTGCTTAAAATATGAAATATATATATAAAAACGAATTTTTAAACTTTTTTAATGTATAATATTTTATAAAAATGCTAATTACATACGAATATGTGCAAAAATACTAAGTATATACCTTCGTTTATGTATTATCTTTGAAGTTTTAATATTAAAGTAACATATAATAGGATATAAAATGCATTTTTCGCAAAAAAGTGTATCAAAAATATGAAAACTTTGGAAACTTAAAACCAAAATTCGACTTTAGATTTCTTTTGATAAAACAAGAACTAAATCCACATAATTCACAGAATCGATATTATAGAGTAGAATTTCGGATGGTTATTCTTTTATTAACTTTATTTATGGCTTTTTTAGGTAGCCATATCGATCTATCTAGACATATTTTAGCAGAATTTACCCGTTCCGTTATGGAATTTCTTTTATTAATCTTTAACCTATTCATTCTTTTCTTTTATTATTGGATTAATAATGCGGTAATGAAGACCTTTAATTGTTAAGTCATTAAGAAACATAACCTATTAAAAACGCCCATTGAAAAAAGTAGTGATTAGGGAAAGTTTTTGTCTGGGTGAAAACAATTACCCGAGGATTTTGAAAAGAAGCTTTGATTTTGGAACATGTCACCGACAGAATCGTAATTTTACTTAATAGTAAAGTAGAGGACAGCAGGAGGGATCAAAGAGGAAGAAAGGTTGAAGCAATTTCAAACTTCACACCCTCTTTTACTTGATATATAACTTTGTGACCGACCCCAAAAAAATTAGATGGAGAAAAAAGTAACAGAGAGAGAGGAGCTAGTAAAGAATAGAAGACTTAGTAGTGCACTTCACACATCCTTCACTTCAAAACGATGTGAACGAGATTAAAACAGAGAGCCGACAAATGATAGGCGGCTCTTCTGTGAGTGACTGTGGCAGAAAAACATGAAGTCCATGGTGATAAAGCCCCTTTTATCGTCGGACTAATATCGGTGATGGTCTGGTCGCTGTTCTAGATGGTCACTTATCGCGTGTCTTTTAGCTTCACCGTCATCTGCACCTGGAATCTGATGAACTGTTTTGGTTGGAGATCCAACTAAAATCCTCTCGTTGAGAGTAGAAAAGAAGAATGGGAAACGGAGATAAGACAAAAGGCAAAGAGATCAATGACAGCCATCATTTGTACCTCTCTCGGTGATAAGTAACGTTTGAGCTCTCTCTACTTTATGCCTCCGGTTCGTGTCCAAGTAGTTTTTTTGCCTGGAGCTTTAATAATTTATATGTGGATGGTCTTCCTAACAGTTTATTTTGTGGTCTTTGTGTTTATAAAATAAAATTGCTTGTATGCATGCTCTATTTATTATTTATTATTTTATACAAAATTTTTCAAATAAAATGTTTTTATAATAATAAAAATAACAATAAATATTCCAAAAATTTGTAAATAATAAAAAATATTTTTTATTTTAAATATTGTTTCATTATTATACATATATAAACAAGTAATAAAAATCGATTATTATTTAAATATTAAATTTTAATAAAATATTTATAAAATATGAAATTTATTTAAAATTAATTACAATAATAATGCGAAATGTGTTAGTTCACAAAAACGCATTTCGCATATCTTATAATGATTGCTTATAATATTTTATTGCTTTTAAGATAAAAATAACTTATGCTGATTAATTAATTAATTATCATTAATAATGAATAATTATGATTCATTTTTAAAATGTGTATATATTTGCATCAGGTAATCGAGACAATGCGAAATTTCCAGTCATGATGTACATACATGGTGAATCATATGAATGGAATTCAGGCAATCCATATGATGGAAGTGTTTTGGCTAGTTTTGGAAATGCCGTTGTGATTACCATCAATTATCGCCTTGGTGTTCTTGGTAAGTATTTTGTTTTATAAAATAATAAAATTTCATATTATATAAATTCAAAAAAAAATTTTNGTGTCCAAGTAGTTTTTTTGCCTGGAGCTTTAATAATTTATATGTGGATGGTCTTCCTAACAGTTTATTTTGTGGTCTTTGTGTTTATAAAATAAAATTGCTTGTATGCATGCTCTATTTATTATTTATTATTTTATACAAAATTTTTCAAATAAAATGTTTTTATAATAATAAAAATAACAATAAATATTCCAAAAATTTGTAAATAATAAAAAATATTTTTTATTTTAAATATTGTTTCATTATTATACATATATAAACAAGTAATAAAAATCGATTATTATTTAAATATTAAATTTTAATAAAATATTTATAAAATATGAAATTTATTTAAAATTAATTACAATAATAATGCGAAATGTGTTAGTTCACAAAAACGCATTTCGCATATCTTATAATGATTGCTTATAATATTTTATTGCTTTTAAGATAAAAATAACTTATGCTGATTAATTAATTAATTATCATTAATAATGAATAATTATGATTCATTTTTAAAATGTGTATATATTTGCATCAGGTAATCGAGACAATGCGAAATTTCCAGTCATGATGTACATACATGGTGAATCATATGAATGGAATTCAGGCAATCCATATGATGGAAGTGTTTTGGCTAGTTTTGGAAATGCCGTTGTGATTACCATCAATTATCGCCTTGGTGTTCTTGGTAAGTATTTTGTTTTATAAAATAATAAAATTTCATATTATATAAATTCAAAAAAAAATTTTAATTTCTACTCCATTATCTTTAGCTTACATTTACAGTGTTATTTTTATATTGATTCTTTTAACAATAATTAAATTTATTAACGTTAAACATAATTTACAAAAGATAATTTCAAATTTTTAAGTAATTTTTATTAAATTTATTTATTTTTGCTTTTATAAAGAATAGATGTTTATAGTAATTTCATTAAAATTTTAACAAATATTAATGTAATTTTTATTAGTTTTATAATAGAAAAAGTTAAAAATAAAAATTCAAGTAGTTTCAAAAAATAAAATCAAATAAAATGTTAAAATAAGATATGGATATAATGGAAAAATGCATAAATTTATAAATGCAAATTATAATAATTTGACGATTTCGTTGAATTATTTGAGAATCTAAATGTAAGAATTGGAAATTCATGAAACTTGGAAATTAATCTCTGGGTGTGGTGTTTATTAGATCAAGATTCTATTTGTGCTAGAGATATATAACGAAAGACGTTCAAATAAAAGTTGTATGATGCTTAAACTTTTAAAGCTTCATAGAATATAAAGGATGATACGTAAATCATGAGGGATTTAGAATAAATTTTAATAAAGAAATTGCAAATACAGTTGTATTAAACGGCATGAATTTAAAACGATACTCAGATTTATTAATAAAATAAATTTAAGAAATAATTTAATGAATGCAATTAAATGAATTAATGATAAAATTTCGATGTGAATAAAAGGAAAATTAAACTTTAAATCCTCTAATGAATCTGCATCTGTAAATAAATATGGTTAACTGAAAAGTTACAAAATTTAAATAAATTTAACAAAGTAGACAATAAATAGATGTCTTCTTAAAATTACAACATAAGAAAACACCTACGTATTGTCTACTTTACTAAATTTATTTCTGACACTTTTTATCAAATGGTTAACTGATAATAACTATTAAGTATTTATAAA
>NW_019389512.1:0-4415 GCF_000671375.1 Centruroides sculpturatus
TTTTTTGTAGGCAAAATATTAAAAAAATAAGAAAATAAATACAGAAAAGAACATTTCCGTGATATAAATAGCCAAATGTAAGAAGAACTCATAGATTTACGTTATTAAAAGGTTACGGACAGACATAATAACTAACAAATTGAATGTATTTTATTATATGAATATGGATATTCAACAACGTTAATGGCAAAAGGGTAGATTATCTTTGACGTCATAATCCGACGAAATGAATACTGGGTAATAAAGGTATTAAACATGTCGAAAGAGCAAATCCTCCTTGTTCAAAACACATGCAACATTTGTTTATATCTTACTCTTTGCTTTAATATTATCTACGATAAGACATTCGACCCTATGCATATAAGCTGCTTGTCAGGTAAGAAATATTCATTTATATCCTTCATTTGTATTCTTTAAATTGTTCTGTCTCATTTTTGATAGTTTAATCCACGTCTAGTTACATATCAACATTAAAAAAAATAATAATAAACTATATATTTTTTAACGTTTAAGCAACGTGTTCTTAAGGGCCTCCTCGACTTTTATGTCTGTATCTGTATAATGCCTGTAAAATTTAAGCAGGATAGGGCCTGAAATGTGATTAAAACGGCCCTATTTGTATGGAATTTTTTAAGTACAGTAGACCTCCCTATAACACTGTAGATAATTCCGTGTTATATGAATTCCGTGTTGTACGAGTCACTTACATTTTACAAATACGTGAGCCGTTCACAGTCCGGCACACGTATTTGTAAAATCTAAGTGACTCTTACAACATGGAATTCATATAACACGGAATTATCTACAGTGTTATAGGGGAGTCTACTGTATAATCACCTTTTAAGGCCTTTTTTTGAGATTCCAGGCGAAATGATTGAACTTAGATTTGTTCAGACCCTAAACTATAATCTATAGAGGCCTTTTTCTTATTCCTATAAAAGTTTAAGGCCCTATATAAAATCTACAAGGCCCTAATTATCTTATGTGTAAACCTGTTCCTGCGTTTTTCTCTTATAATAAGGCCTGGATTATAATATTTAAATGCATTAATTGTGTTTCTATTGATAACATTTAGTACTGTATTGCTATATACGAAAGATTTCAATCTTTATCCGTAGAAAATACTTATTTTATTAAATAAATAAAATTAATTATTTATAAATGAAATTTATTTATGCATGTAGATTAAATTTACTTCCGTTGAAAACACTTAATAAATTCCGCTTCGACTGTTTCAAAGCTGGTGGTAATTTATCGAAGCATTTATATAAAATTTTTAAATTCCTAAATCTTCTTTAATTCGATTAATTCCTCTTGAAGAACGTTGCAGAGTTACGCTTCATACCAATCTATNAATTCCTCTTGAAGAACGTTGCAGAGTTACGCTTCATACCAATCTATTAAGGCCAATTTGTTACAGACTTTAAGATGAATAAATTACATTATATATATACATTTCGTACGCCATGTTTATTTTTTTAATATATATTTATATAGTTGGCTTTCGAGATTCCCAGTTGGTAAATGGTTTAATTGCAGAAGAAGCATCTCTACCATAAGAAGTTTGACGGATTTTCTATCCCTTGTTGTTTCAGTCAACAAGATCTGTAGATGAAGTGAAGAAGGCAATAGCTCCCACTTTACGACAAATGTCAAATGGGAGCAAAAATAGATGGAAGAGTTGGATTAAAGAACTGCTCTCATCGAATCCCACATGGCGATTCCTTCAAGCTTGCTGCTCTCTTGGGGAAATGATACCCAACTTCCGTTAATCACGGGAATATATTTTCACTGTTTTCTCTGTCTTAATACTTTTTCTGAATAATTTTAATTACTATTAATAATGAATTTCTGATTCTTTACCGTTTTTTTTTCTTTTATTAATTATCAAATTGTGATTAAAGAGCACCAAGAAAATCTAATGACTCGATACATTCTACGTAAGTAATTTCAAGTATTTTTGTAAATAAGAATAAAATAAATGTATAAATAGTCTTCTAATTAGCTTCCTTCTATAATAAAAAGAACTAATTCTTATAAAGAATTAATTATTTTCTTATATTCTGATTAAAATCCTTTAATGTATAAGCCGCATTCTAATAGTCTTCTTTACTTATAAATAACGCTTATATAGAAGTTTATATATATAAAATGGATGAAATTCTTAAAGATAATCCTTGATTTATTAAGGTAATATTTTTATAAAAATATTAGAAACAAATTACGTCGAATTTAAAGGACGAAATTCAATATTTTATATATGAAAACGTTAGAAGGGATATCGATAAAAATAAAAATAGAAAGGGAAAAAGTTGGGTGACTTTTGAAATGTGACTATTGCCGACACATTCACATCCGTTAAATATTACTGTAGTAGCATAAGGGAGTTACTAAATCAGTCGGGTCTTCTAATCTTTCCACCATCTGCAGCCAGAGATAGCGAGAGCTAAGCTTCCTTCTACTGATTGATCGCGGCACTTAATGTACTATCATGCACGACGCATGGGCCGTACGAATGAATAGGAAAAATCCTTCTATCGAGGATTAAGACTTGACCAATATCACGTGATAAAAAGGTAAATTATAAAGAAACCTTTTTTTTTTATTTTTAGGCGAATAGAATCGAAGAAGAATGAAAATTCTGAAGAAGAGTTCCACATAAACCATTTACGAGAATATAGGTTTCTCCTTTTCTAAAATTGGATTCGCTTAAACGATTTCCGAAGGGGAAGTTTTCTGCAAATCTTCACATTTTTTCCTTTTTTTTTATATCCTTTTCTTTCCCTTACTTGAGGTTTCGTTTATGAGATAGGGAAATTTCTTTGAATATTTATCGAGTTTTAACCCCGTGAAAATCTGGTAAAATGTCTTCTTAAACCGGTGAAATTGTAATTTTATTTATAAATTTGTGGATCGAGTTGATGTATTTATTTGTTATTCCTTTTATTATATATATATAGAATTTTATTTAAATATTTTATAGTTTGTAAGACCGGTAAATAATTAAAATTAATCGGTTTTTTTGAGAGTTTTAATATATTCGAAATTTTAATTATAGATAAATCGAATAAAAGACGAGGAATTTCAATGTAATCCAACCAGAAAATAAAAGTCGTTTTCGTGTAAAAGCTTCACCCATTTCTCTGGTGTAGAAGGAATTCTTGTGGGATGAGCAAAAAACAACTCTCTAAAGTACACAGGAGGATTTTTTTGGGGGCAAAAAAATAGAAGGAGCCAACTCTGAACAGTCGTAAGAGGACATTAAGTAGCCAAGACATCTTAGCCAATGTCATTGGAACGAGTTTACGACGCGAAGACGTGCCACGTACCACTTCCACTCTTCTGTCTGTGATTTGCGGCCACCCTGAGGGACCGAGGAATAAATCTAGATGTCAGACATTCGTCCCGTTCTATCAAATAGATATAGGCAGATCACGCCTGCAGCTGCCTTCATTTGCACCGTATCATTTCCTAAACCCTAGCAATTGTCGAAATCTTCGAACCGGGGCGTAGCGGGGCAATCGCTGAAAATTGCCACCACTCTCTTAAATTTCAAAGGGCGAAGAGGGGTTTTTTTTTTCTTCTTCTTCTTCTTTCTTATTCTATACATGTCAGAACTTTTAGCTTCATTGTGGAGTCGGTAATATGTTACGTTGCTACGTCCATTACGTCGAAGTGGAGGAATGCACGCAGGAATACGAAATCAGTTGAAAGTGGAGGGTGAATGAATAGCAAATTTGCTTTCGTTGCCGATACATGAGCAGATATAAACGAAATTTCGCGTTGACCAAATGGTGTCGAATGCTAATAAAAATGAAAATTCGAGACTAAAATGCCTACGCGTTTGCCACGATTCGTTTAATAATTCTCTTTTATATTCAACTGGAAATTCTATATTAGTATTATGGATACGAAGTTTCCAAGTACTTTTTTAAAAATATTATAAACAGTCTCTTGTCTTCTTCTTCTTCTTCTTCTTTTCTTCTCTAACGCGATGTTTTTTCACGAAAGAAAATTTATTCTTTTGTCACGGACAAATTAATTAAAAGTCTTTCTGAAAGTCAAGAAACAGTTGCGATTCTTGGAAAACAACGACATATTGAAGGGTAATATAAGTAATCACTACAGATTGCTGTTTGTTCCATCGTGTTAACTAGCAACCCAAATTGCAGCAAAATCTCTTATTTCCAATCAGGGAATTGTTTCCATTGTTAGACACGAGTTTAGATGAGATGGAAACATTGTACTCGACTAATACGAGGTGTAGAATTGTATGCTTCCTACTATATAAACATCAAAGGGGCTATAAATCCAAATGACCATAATTTTTCCATTTCTCCTTCGGTTTACCATATAATTTTATGATTTACTCACCAATTACATCATTTTTCCTTCTATAAATTCGTATTATTTTA
>NW_019389513.1:0-4401 GCF_000671375.1 Centruroides sculpturatus
GAAGAAGTCATGGAGTTTTGGGCCACAAGTATTAATATATTATATATACTTGTAGCCCAATCCTTAAATATACATGTATATTTAAGGATTAATGTATCTAGATTATAGTAATAAGTATTAAAACTTTATGACGAAAAAGAATATTTTGAAAAATTATTTCTACAGACACTTTCAATTTATACTTAGAAATAGATAAATTCATTTATTGTAAAGGAGACAAACAGAAATTTGTTTGAAAAACACAAATATTTGTTTTATTTGAGTCTTTAATTAATAAAAAAAACAACAAAACACCATTTTAAAGTGCATTTTTATTCGACTAATATATTTATAAATAATATGTAGCCCAAAAAGTAGCCAATGCGCCAATTGATATTTTTTACGCCAAACTAACAAAAGGGTAGCCAAATCTTGCAATGCTGGGAGGAATGCTAAATAAAGCTGGAGTTGGGACTCGAGGATTAGAAACCCAAATGAGGGGAAAAGAGAGAAAGGACAAAAGATAAAGTGAGTAAGGTTGGAAAATTAAGGGTCAATATTTGCATAGCAGAAGGTCTATTTAACCTTTCTCACTACTTTATATCTTTTGGCCTTTCTAATATATTTATAAATAATATGTAGCCCAAAAAGTAGCCAATGCGCCAATTGATATTTTTTACGCCAAACTAACAAAAGGGTAGCCAAATCTTGCAATGCTGGGAGGAATGCTAAATAAAGCTGGAGTTGGGACTCGAGGATTAGAAACCCAAATGAGGGGAAAAGAGAGAAAGGACAAAAGATAAAGTGAGTAAGGTTGGAAAATTAAGGGTCAATATCTGCATAACAGAAGGTCTATTTAACCTTTCTCACCACTTTATATCTTTTGGCCTTTCCTTTCCCCAAATTGGGACTATAATCTTTGAGTCTCAACTCCAGCTTTATTTAGTATTCCTTCCTCATTGACACATTTCCAAGTACAGTGAAAACTGCTTAGGCGACCACCTGCATTCGACGGGCAATAGCTATTGCCCGTTTAGGCAATAGCTATGTTTCTCGTGAAATAAATATATAATGTAAACTTTCATTATCATAAAATAAAATATAATTTAATTTATTTTTGGTATTTTGATGTATGACATCATATTAAAATGAATTTTTATTGCAATATCTGGTTAGGATTGATCAGTTGTTTTTATAGAATTCCTTAAACAAAATGATTGTTTGCAAGAAAAGCCATTAGTCCCTTTAGTCCCAAATAACAATTGCATTGTGACAAAATTATTCCTCAGAAAAGAAAGCAATTGTTTTTATTGAAAAGTTAGTTGGTTGTAAATTAAAAGGAAAAGAGTTTTGCTTTATAAACAGTAGTTCAGTAACAATTAAGTTCTTTGTTCTGACTGAATTGTTATCATGAGATAACTTACAACACATTCAGGAAAATTTTAGTGACAAATTATTTTACAACACTATTAGAATTTTTAAAAAATTATAACTGCTTAAGATCTATTGATATTCATAATTAAATCTAACTATAACAGAATAGTTAGTATAGGCTGANAGCTATTGCCCGTTTAGGCAATAGCTATGTTTCTCGTGAAATAAATATATAATGTAAACTTTCATTATCATAAAATAAAATATAATTTAATTTATTTTTGGTATTTTGATGTATGACATCATATTAAAATGAATTTTTATTGCAATATCTGGTTAGGATTGATCAGTTGTTTTTATAGAATTCCTTAAACAAAATGATTGTTTGCAAGAAAAGCCATTAGTCCCTCTGCTTCAATAGCTTACAGTTTGCATCACTCTTGCTAAGGATATAATTTGTAATCTGGAATTTTTTGCATACCTTTTTAATATGTATTTAATTGCGGCTCGCGAAAAATTTCGAATTTTGAAAAATGGCTCGGACTATCAAGGAGTTTGGCCACCCTGGGTATATAATAAGTAAACTTGCATCAAGGAAGATTTTAGGCAAAAAAACAGTTGAGATGATATTAAAGTATTTTATATTTAAGAAGAGAAAAAAGTACAGGTATCCCTCATATTACACAGTAGTTACATTCTGAAAAAGTGCCATGTTATGTGAATCCATGCTATATGATGCGAAACAAAGGACTAGTACAAAACATAGGTTCCAAGATTTAACAAAAGTATACTATTCTTTTTTGTTACTAAGAGAAATATGTAAAGCAATCAATAATTTATTTCCAATAAATAACTAACTGACAATCACAATTAAGCATACAGTATTACATATTAATATTATTTTAAGTTAAACAAGAACTTTTTTTCCTACAAAGTGTCATCATCATCTGAGCTTTTTTGTCGATCTTGATCAGAAATATCAGCAACAACAACATTTTTTTTAATGTATGACAAAATGAAAACATGTTATTAATCAAAAATTAGTTCCAGCAGGTTGTGTTTGTTTTGTTGAGTAACAAGTGAATTTTTCCCCCCAGAATTTGTGTTTAAATTGTTGTTTGAGTTGGGAACAGTTCGATTACTGAGATACCACTGTATTTTGTTTGTCATTTTTATGAATGATTATTTACCTATGGTTAAAAAAAGTTCGATAACACTTACCTAAACATGTTTAAATAAACTTTATTAAATACGAAGATTAATCTATAAAAACAAAACACAGTGACAGTCTAAAGGGCTGAAGTCTGAAAGCAACGACAAGGACATCTGGTTGGAAAGCTAAGACAAGGGGAGAAAATTGCACTATCAGTTATCATTAAACCTGACAAAAGGCACAAAACAAATTGAAAACTTCAATACTATGAAATCCATGGGCAAATTTGAGACAACATTCATGCTTGCTTGAATAAAAAATAAAAAAAATCAAATAACAGAGTTTGCACTTAAAAGTTGTGAAATTTTGTACAGAGGATTCTTCAAATTCTCAAATCATGTTAGAGCAAAACTGGAAACCATGCTGTAGAAGTGCTATATTGTATGATGGATACCTGTATATGAAAGAGTTAATAACATGGTTTGTAAGCATTTTGAGTTATGTTTAGCATCATATTTTTAAAATTCAAATTAATGTTATTAACTTAATTGTGATCTTTATTCTGATTTTGAGATAGTTCCTAATTAGAATAGAACTTGACTAAATTTAGAAATCTACAGATTTATTAAAGTAAATGTTTTTGTAAATATTTCTCTAGCTTTAAAAGCAGTAAATTTATGTTGAATTTAAATGAAATATTGAAGTTTTATTTATATTTGATATGTTACTGAAATATTGAATCGAATACTTACTATTAATTGTAAGCCTGGGAAAGACTCTTCATGGTCATTTTAATATTTAACTATTTGATAATAGCTCAATAATAACTGGTTATTATTAGGTTGTTATTAATAGTTAATATTTAATGATTTTATTATAATGTGATTTGAAAAACTAGTCTTGTATGAATTATATTATTGATATATATTTCTGACATGTTCAAACATTACTTTGTATAAACAGTATAACCATAATAAATGCTTTTTTCCTCAAAATTGCTATCAAAATTTTTACTGAAGTAATGTAAAAATTAATAAAAATATGTAAAAAATTTGGTAAAACTTCAACATCTAATATTGTTAGCAAAAAAGTAAATGTTTTCAGAAAGATCAAGGAAAAGATTGTTAAATTTTGCCAATGTTTAAGATTTAAAAAATGTTTATTACCAATGTTTAAGATTTAAAAAATGCAAGATTCTGAAAATATTGCTTCAGTTACATATATAGCAAATAGCAATTCTGTTGATGTTATTAAATTGTAATGAAGCTAACTAGCTAGTTTTATTATGATTTTAGTATCATTAGAACTATCATTTTCCAGTGTGTCTTCGGTTTAATTTAAATACTTTATTATAATAGTATAAATTATTTCAACTAAAGTTAATTTTCAGTTTTAAAATTATTATTATTATTATTATTCAGACTTTTTCATTCAGCATTTGTAATTATAGTTCTGCTACTAAGATGTTTACTGTATGTAAAGATATAAAGTTAATAAGTATGAAAAATTTTTTGATTTATGTATTGTTGTATCTTACAACTCGCATTCAAACTCAAATAAACTTGCATCAACTTTTGTCAATACAGAATAATTATTATACAATCAAAATGTATTCAAGAGTAAAACTTATTTTTACTGCAATTTTGTTCAGTAAATATAAATTTTAACTACTCCAGCTGGTACATAACCCACACAAAAATTGCTAAAATGGAAATAAAACTTTTGCATAACTTGATGTGTTGTGTGTATCTTACACTTCTGAACATTTGCTGGTAAAAAAACTATTTAATATGACAGGGATGGCCAACCTGCGGCTCGCGAGCCACATGTGGCTCTTTGAAGGATTATTTGTGGCTCTCGATAAATGTACCCGAGTTCCCTTTTCATTTTTGTGT
>NW_019389514.1:0-4479 GCF_000671375.1 Centruroides sculpturatus
TATTATTAATTTATTTCTTGAAGTGCAGAACTTTTAATCCAAGAATCAAAAGCTATTCAGCAAGCCAAAGAAAGCATTCGAGTAGCTGAAAACGCAGTTCTACAGAAAGAAGAAGCTCTATTTAGAGAACAGCAAGCCTTGAAAGAAGCTGAACGTTTACAAGCATCTATTAATCAGTTAGTTGAAAATGCTGCCCAAAGAACAAAATTAGAAGTATGTTTCTTCTTTGTGTTTATTCAGTTAATTATTATTGAGCTATTAAATTTTAAAACTACTTTTATAATTAAGTAATAGACAAAATATATTTTTAGGTTGATAGTATTAAGAAAAGGTGCAATGAAAATATCAAAAACTTAATGGAAGAAATATATATTCTTGAATTGGTGAGTAAATTCCTAATTCAATTAATTCCTAGTAATAAGTTTATACATATTGTACAATATGTATTTTATATTATATTATATACAATAATATGTTATATATATTACACAAAAGCTTTTTACTGTGCATTTACATTCTGCATATATGTTAAAATATTTAAATATATATATTTTTATGATAGGAAATTGTCTTTAAAATTTATTCTTGAAATTGCTTAAGACAATAATCATGAATTTAAATATTAAAATAATTTTTAAAACTTAAAATAAACTTTTAAATTTAACAGAAATATGATACAACTGAAAAACCCCAGATTTTTTGATGTTCCACCAACATTTATTATTTGTAAGGTGGGAGAATGAAACAAAGTATGAATATACATAGAATAGGACACTTTGATCTGGGAAAAACAAAAAAAATTTACCAAAATCACAGTTTGCCACAAAGTTTAACAAATTTCACTACTTCCTATATTACCAACCACAAGTCCACCCAAATGATTGAGAGAAGTTTTTGAATAAGTTGATAAAATTTTGGCTATTTTTAAGTGAAGCATCAAGAAATAATGCATGTTTCCCTTCTTTCATGCAGTATTTGTGTCAATGTCACATTTCAGTCTTGTGCATACCATCTTTTCCTTTGTTTTAATTTTTGGAAACAATTAAATAATCTATATATATAACCCATTCAACTGTCCGTCTGTCCCGTAACCGTTTGAAAACGGACACTAGAGGCGCCCCTATCGTGTATCATATTTCAAACATTCAAATTAACAATTTTAATTCTTATTTAAATTAACGATATAAATTTTTATTATTCATTTTGCCAATAAATTATTATTTGGTCNTCATATTTCAAACATTCAAATTAACAATTTTAATTCTTATTTAAATTAACGATATAAATTTTTATTATTCATTTTGCCAATAAATTATTATTTGGTCAATATAACAATATAAATAATTCAGTATATTTGTAATAGGAATTTATTATTTCAGGGGCTTATATCTCTCGAAGGGTCGCAAGTAGGGGTATGACTCCTTTGACTTTATTGTTAATACAGGGGTGTACGGTTTGGGGGTTCACCACCTCTTCATTCGGAGAGTAAATCTTACCATTGGGACTTTAACGGAACTGTACAGCATATTGATAGGAACAAAAAAGTCAAAGGAACCGTGCCTCATGGAAATTTGTAAATAACGCCCACTAGAGGGTGTCCCGGGCTACTAGTTACCAATAAAAGGAAACAAAAAACTGAAATTAAGTACCAGAAAAATCTGAGATATCACAAAAAGATAAGAAAATGAAGGTATTGTTACAGACAGTTTTAGTAATTTTCTGTAATTTCTGCAATGTAATAACAGTAGATATAAATCATCAAAAATCTTGACCTGCATACAAAGAATTTGAAGCACCTATCAAATCAGGGTCTACCTTATGCCAAAACTTCATTGTGCCATCTCTTGAACAGAAAGCCAAACAATAAGATGCCAGAAAATGAAATTTTTACAAGCATGACCTCTATTTCTTCAAAAAGGCATACCTCTCCATAAGGTGAAGCATTCCACACTTAAACATTTATTCAAGAAATATGTAAAAACCCTGATGAAAGCATGTTAAGGAAAAATTGTTTCTCCTTTATATACCTCTGTAATTGAATGAATTAGTACTATAATTGTTGACAATCCCATATATTTCTTCCTGGATTAAATGAGAGATTCACAGTGTATCCTTTGATGGAAAGCCTGCTACTTCAGCATTACTGAAAATGTACAGTGTGTAGTGAACAAATAGTACTATAGTTAGCTGAGCATTTTTTGATATAAATACAGTGTCTTGAAGCCTACAGGCATAAAATATGATGACAGACCAAGCAGCATATATGCTTTTGTCTTT
The DNA here is from genome assembly GCF_000671375.1 of Centruroides sculpturatus. Classification (NCBI taxonomy): domain Eukaryota; kingdom Metazoa; phylum Arthropoda; class Arachnida; order Scorpiones; family Buthidae; genus Centruroides; species Centruroides sculpturatus. Next base: position 2,278 of record NW_019389514.1, read on the forward strand.
GCATTCATTAAGAATTTGTTTAGCAAATTGAAGAATATCACTTGCATTGCACATGAATTACATCATGGATGTGAAAGCATTCAGGTGGAATATGCTAACTGATTTGACATGGAAATGAGGATGGTACAGCTGAAGTCATCTTTTCATCAGAAAAATCTACAAGGATATCATTTTCAACTTACATGATTAAAACAAGATGAGCTACCTGGATTGATGTAGCCATGTTTTATGCTGAAAATTTTGATACTATCAAGTAAATATCTTGGAAATTTGGATTGATTAAATTCTGAAGCCATAACAAATGCCAAAAAACTTATTTAGAAGGAGGACACAATCTGTAAACTTTTCACTGTTCACATTTTCAAATTTCTGACACAACAAATAAAACATCTCAAAAAAAACTATTTGACTAAACAAGAGCAGAAATGTGAAGTGTGAAGTAGGCTGGAAGATGACTTTACCAAGCAAAAATTAAATAGTTCATCCAAAAATCCAGACTTAGAATATGTAGCAACAAATACATTGGACTCAGAATATGCTGTAAAAACAATATATACTCCATTGGCATTTATTGATGTTGACAAATCTTTCTCAACTTACAAAAACCACCAGCAAAGTTTCAGGTTTGATAACAGAAATGTTCTCAGGTATGCTAATTCAGAAAATAAAATGCCATTTTCTTGGGAAAGTTATGTTACTGGTAAAATTTCATTTATTTATTTTATTTATTAGTACAAAGAAATCCTGTATGTACAGGCATACAACATAATATTACAATTAACCAATTACAATTCCAACACAAAGCAAAGCAATGTTAATAATTCAGTGCAGGATAATAAGCTTATTAAAAAAATACTATTTATTTGTTTATTTCACAAATTAACAAATCATAAATACAGTCGCCCCCCTATAACATGGTAGATACATTCCTGTTTTTATGAAATCCATTTTCTACGAGTCCTTAAATACATGAGCCAATCACAGCCCAGCACGTATGCAGTTCACAAACTACAGCTGTTTGAAAGGTTTTCTTCCATAAAATTAATCGATTCTAGACTAATTCGACTCAACATTTCCAAAATACGTATAATTTTTGGGAATAATCCATATAAACTATGCTATAAACAAAAAATTGTAGGATTACTTACCAAGTGTGCATCATTCGATGACGCCATTGCTTAAGCTTGTTTTTGTCGTGGAGCGGTGCATCGAATGGCGCTCATATGCTTCCTGATAAATTATTTTTCTGCAAAAACTTTGCTGAACTTTGGAGACATCATTAATATAAATATAATTTTTATGGACATTAAATAATAAATGGTTTTTAGTAGGTCCTCTGCTCGTTTAAACTTAACGGTTTGTGCAATATCTGCTATTGGTCTAGATTCGACCAATTCTGTCGTGACATGAGTCCGCGATGACGTTTTACTAAATTATATAAGTCTCTTTTAGCGTGTTTATACGAATATGGTCACAATTTTTTTGCTGTTATATAGGAATCTGAACTATATGAACCCGTTTTATAGGGGGTCTATTGTACATATAAAATCAGAACCAATTTTTCACCATTTTAAGGGAAAATGTCCTACATTCCATCCACCAAATTAGTCAATTTTTTCACCAGAAAATCTGCAGCTTACTGATAATGTAAATCACATTAATATGAAGATTTATTTTATAGGATAATAATGAAAAGCAGACACAGTATGATCGTGTTGTTCGAGAAAAACGAGCAGCAGAAGAAGAATTAGAATTATTACATAAAGAAGGTTTGCAGAGTAAACCACAAAACAGTTTACTGTTTGACGATCTTACTAAACGTCTTGCTACTGCAGAACAATCTCGAAATCAAGCTCAATTGAAAATTCAGTCTTTGGAGTCCAAAATAAAGAAAATGGAAACTTGGTAAAGAATCACAGTTTGTGTAAAATTTTATTGAGTTAGAGCAAATTTTTAGTTTTATACTTTATAGTAATTTATTTATCAAAATGAAACTAATTTTATTAAGCTTTATTTCAGTGATTATTGTAAGAGACTAATTCTATGATGATAATTTATTGTAATGAATTCTGTTTATAAAGTATTAAGTGTATGAAATGTTTTTATTAATTACTTAGAATCAATTTTTTATTATTTTTTATTTTATCATATATGGAATTTGCCTAAGATTTTAGGAAATAACATATTAAAATGAATTTTATT
>NW_019389515.1:0-625 GCF_000671375.1 Centruroides sculpturatus
ATTTTTTATTTTAGTACATTATTTACATTGTTATTGTATTAGTTCATTTACTATATTTGTTTTATTTTGTAATTTATTTGTTATTTTATCCACTATTTTGATTTAAACGTAAAAGTATTTGAACGTTCTGACGTTTAAATATTAAGTTAAATACGTTTGAGAATACTTGCATCTGAAGATGGTCTATCATATTAGGTCATAAATGTTAATGTTTCTTTAATAAACGGTTTTTCTCAGCATCAGGTGTTTGATGATTTAGTACCAAATTACAGTGGTGTTTCGTATCACAGACGCTGCAAACAACAGACTTTCTGTTTGGCCGTTACGTGACTCGAGCAACAGACTGGCTGCGAACGTGAGGTAACAATGGACTTTCTGCAAACAAGTGCGAATGATGATTCCACTCTTTTGCTGTTGCCAATGACAATCTGCTATTTTTATAATATATTAGTATTATTAGAATATATTATTAGTATATCTGAAGTACAGAGCTCCCATTGGGATTCGGCTTGCTCTCTTGTTTATTACGTACATCATCTCAGTGCAGGATATTTACATTTATTCAAGTGTTGTGCAAATCATGGCTTCTAAAAAAACAGAAAGGTGATTTCAATTGAAACAAAGC
>NW_019389515.1:800-5672 GCF_000671375.1 Centruroides sculpturatus
AAATAACAAATTCGAATTTAAAACGGTTCGAACATTTTTAAAATCGAAATAGATAAAAATATTTATAACAATGGCTGAAATGTTATTAATTTAATACACCTAAGTACTGGATGAAGACTAAATCCTCTCCCTCTCCCGCCCGCGGGGGAATTTCGAAAAATCCCTTCTTAGTGTGCATTGCCATGGCATATCCTACTAAAACGCAGTTAGAAGCAAAAAATCGCATCTAAAATATTGCAGTAGAAGCCGTTCTTCCGGTTAAGCCTTAATGCTCTCCCCCTCCCCCCACGGGGGAATTGTGAAAAATCCCTTCTTAGTGTGCATTCCCATGGCGTACCCTAGTAAAACGCAGATAAAACAAAAAAATCGCATCTAAAATAGTACAGTAGAAGCCGTTGTTCCGGTTAAGCCTTAATCTTCTTCGTCTCCCCCCGCGGAGGAATTTCGAAAAATCCCTTCTTAGTGTGCGTTTTCATGACGTACTCTAACTGTCTACCAAATTTCACCTCTAGGTTAAGCGGTCTGCTCTGGGTGATGATGAATCAGTGAGTGAGTCAGTCAGTCAGGACAAGCAATTTTATATATTTAGATTACTTGTCCTGACTGACTGACTGAATGACTGATTCATCATCGCCCAGAGCAAACCGCTGAACCTAAAGAGGTGAAATTTGGTACACAGTTAGGGTACGTTATGAAAACGCACACTAAGAAGGGATTTTTCGAAATTTTCCCGCGGGGGGAGAGGGAGAGCATTAAGTCTTAACCGGAAGAACGTATTCTACTGTACTATTTTAGATGCGATTTTTCGTTTTCAACTACATTTAGTCTTCATTGAGTACTTAGGTGTATTAAATTAATAACATTTCAGACATTGTTATAAATACTTTTATCTATTTCGATTTTTAAAATGTTCGAACCATTTTAAATTCGAATTTGTTATTGCATATTGGTTCGATTATAGAACGATTTTGTAAACGTTTCAGAAAATTGATCAAATTGAAAACAGTTCGTTTGATTCTTAGCAATTCTCATTATTCTTCAGCGGTAGGTGTTAAATAACAATTACTATGGTTGTTGAAATACTGAATATAAATGGTGTTTGCTTGCAAAACCACCCGGGCGAAGTCGCGGGTAACAACTGGTAGGTATATATTATTGCTTATGTAGTCGCCATAGTTCTGAGACCGCAATAAACAAGTATACGATCTAAATCGAAATAAATAAACAAACAGTTTTTTGGAATGTACACTTTAAATAAACAAATAAATTACATTGTTAAAAAAACAAAGTTTAACACGTTTAATCATCTTTGGATTATGATATATCTAGATACTCCGGTTGTGTCGTGACGTTAAGAGAGTGACACTTGGATTTGAAAAAAAAATAATAATAATAATAATAATAATCCGTTAAATCGAGGATTTACTTTATTTTCAGAGTTGTAAAATTTTACTTCTTTTGTATTGACAATTTCTGTTTAATACTTTGAATATCGAACGAACATCTTAAGGATAATGTTGAACATTTTAAATGAACGGTTTATAATCCAGATTCGCTTTTATTTAAACATTTAATTTCAAGAAGGAAGTCAAATTTTAAAAAAGAAATACGGCGCAGTTTTATCTTTCTGGCGATTTAAGTTAATATTCTTGGAATATAAAGTTTTATATCAGTCTGTCAAATTTATAATAATAATGTTTGTTGTGTATGCCAGCATTAAATAAATATTCAGCTTTTCACAAAAGAAAATTTTGCAAAACAAAAATTACGACTCTACTTCTTGTTTATAGAGAATAAAAAGATATTTTGGTGTCTCGTAAATACACATTATTAAACAAAATAAGCGATATAGAGGAATATTTTTTTATTTCTGAAAGAAAATTAGCCTAAGAGATGAAAAATTAAAATTTGAATAGAAATTTACCGATAATATTGATATATCAGATCGAATATTACATATATCAACATCAAATGATTCGTAACTACCCTCGAATTTTTAATATTAAACTTATTCTAGGAAATAGAATCATTACCCAAGTGTGTACCTGTAGAATACACGACATAGATAAAAATATCGTGTGCAAACACATTATTTACATAAGAGTAAATAACATCGTATTTATATCAAACTTCTATATTGTAAATGTAACGAAAGTCATTATAATAAATTTTTCGTGGTAGAATCAAAATAAAACTGAAATTTTAACATAACATACTACGAGGTATCCCTCGTCTAACATGGTAGATTCGTTCCGAAAAAGTGCAATGTTATACAAATCCGTGCTGTACGAAACAAAGGACTAGTACAAAATATAGGATTACGTTTCAGAAGTTAGCAAAAGTATACAAATCTTTTTCGTTACTAAGAGAAATATGTTTATTAAAGCAATCGATAATTTATTTCCGATCAATAATTAACTAACAAGCACAATTAAAAGTACCGCATTACGCGTTAATATTAATTTTCGTTAAACCATGGCGTTTTCTTTTTACAAAGTATCGTCGTCATCTCACTTGATCAGAAGTATCAGCAGCATTTTCATATATACCATATCATGCCTGCTGGAAACTGGTATCTAAAATAATCTAAATAACTGCTTATATTTATAATTTTACAAAATATATATAAAAATGGCGTTTAAAAATATGAAAAATAATTTAATGTGGTTTTTATTAGGCATTTTTTCATAATTGATACGAAGTTTTATAAATTGAGAGATTTGCTTTTGATTATTTTAAAACTTGTTAATTCTTCCCTTTTTTTTTTTTTTTTTTTTTAATTTAGTCAAATTGTTGTAATAAACTTTTTGTTAAAATTTTTAATACAGTAAAATCTCGATTTAATGGACTAGCTCGAGCGAGGATCCTCTAGCCGCTAGGGGATCCTCGCCCGAATCAGTTCATTAAATTACTACGCTGAAGCCGCTGAAGTCCTTTATATAATAATGTAGGTTTTTTGAATACATGTGTCAAAAAAACTGACAAATTGAGACTGAAGTTTATCTATTCTTCCTTATGTAGATACATTTGTGTAATTAAAATTAAGTACGTACGAGAAGTTCACAGAAAAGTTTTCTATCTAAATACAGTATATAAAACTAGCTGTTACCCGCGACTTCGCCTGCGGAGGTTTTTCAAGCAAACTCCATATTAGTATTTCAACAACCATAGTAATTGTTATATAACACCTACCACTGAGAATTGCTGAGAATCAAACTAACTGTTTTCAATTTGATCAATTTTCTGGAACGTTTACAAAATCGTTCTATAATCGAACCAATATGCAATAACAAATTCGAATTTAAAACGGTTCGANTCCCTGCCAAATATTTGAATGTGCAGTTTCTCCTAGTGGTCAAGCTTTGAAGATTGTAAAGAAAGAAGAATGCAGCTGTGAGAAGGTATTAAAATGTTAATATTTAAAGTTATTAAATTAAAATATTAGTTTTATTTCAAGATTACAGCTGGAAATGCTATTTAGTAATAAAATCCACACATTACATAAATCCAGAAAGCAGAATTTGTATAACAAACATTTTCAGTTTATTTTATAAACCTGTTTCAGGTTTGAAGCAGGTTTATAAAATAAACCAAATACATTAAAATATTCGAATAACATAAAATATTAATTACAAGTTACTAAAAGGTCTAATCCATTCTATAATTGAGCCATTCACAGGCCAAATCGATTAACTCCATTTGTAAATCCTTGATATAAATTGATTTGGCCTGTGAATGGCTCAATTATATAATAGAATGGATTAGACATTTTAGTAACTTGTAATTAATATTTATAATCCTTGATAACAATCGTTATTATTATTACATTTTTTGCATAACTAATTTTATATATCATTACATTAATACTATACTTTAATTCTGTGATGTTTACTTAAAATTAAAGTTTAAAGGGGATTTTAGAAAATAATTTACATTATTTCTATTGAAAATTTTTTTACTAACCAAATATCTTACTTAGCTCCTTAAATAATAAACCATCGAACACATGATGCTGAGAAAAACCGTTTATTAAAGAAACATTAACATTTTTGACCTAATATGATAGACCATCTTCAGATGCAAGTATTCTCAAACGTATTTAACTTAATATTTAAACGTCAGAACGTTCAAATACTTTTACGTTTAAATCAAAATACTGGATAAAATAACAAATAAATTACAAAATAAAACAAATATAGTAAATGAACTAATACAATAACAATGTAATTTGAAAATTGAGGCCCAAAAAATCAATCTAGTTTTATACTGGATGATTCCAAAGTCCTTTGACATAGCAGTGCAAATGATAATGGATAAGACATTTANCCCGCGGGGGAATTTCGAAAAATCCCTTCTTAGTGTGCATTGCCATGGCATATCCTACTAAAACGCAGTTAGAAGCAAAAAATCGCATCTAAAATATTACAATAGAAGCCGTTCTTCCGGTTAAGCCTTAATGCTCTCCCCCTCCCCCCACGGGGGAATTGTGAAAAATCCCTTCTTAGTGTGCATTCCCATGGCGTACCCTAGTAAAACGCAGATAAAAACAAAAAATCGCATCTAAAATAGTACAGTAGAAGCCGTTGTTCCGGTTAAGCCTTAATCTTCTTCGTCTCCCCCCGCGGAGGAATTTCGAAAAATCCCTTCTTAGTGTGCGTTTTCATGACGTACTCTAACTGTCTACCAAATTTCACCTCTAGGTTAAGCGGTCTGCTCTGGGTGATGATGAATCAGTGAGTGAGTCAGTCAGTCAGGACAAGCAATTTTATATATTTAGATTACTTGTCCTGACTGACTGACTGAATGACTGATTCATCATCGCCCAGAGCAAACCGCTGAACCTAAAGAGGTGAAATTTGGTACACAGTTAGG
>NW_019389516.1:0-2616 GCF_000671375.1 Centruroides sculpturatus
AATATAAAAAATATGTAAATATTTCAAAACTTTTGTATAATTTTTTACTTACTCGACAATGACTACATTCTCCACAATCACTTTCTCTTAAACATGCTTCACATTTTCCACAATTTATTACCTTTGGTCGAACTTTCTTCGGTGGTTCATTGTTAGTTTTCTACCATCAGAAATAAGAAATTTATATAATTTTTTGCATGCTAAATCAAAATCTTCAAAAATGTATTTTTACATAAAAAAAGTAAAATACTTTTTACTTCTTGACTCAAATTTAATCTTACTTTTTTAAAGAAAATTTCAGTATGATAATCAACGAAATTTGTTTCAAAATTTAAATTTTGACATTTATGAAATTATTTTTACTGTTAAACATTTCATAAATTTCTAAGGTACCAATATGAACTTTTAAACAATAAATTTTACAAAATTTAAATTTTATGAGATAATAAAGCATCATTTTGTACTCATTGTTAAAACTAAAAAATTTCAATAGTTAATATTTATTTTAAATCTTATATTTTATTATATTGAAACTGTATCTAGAATATCAATTTCAATATAATGCAGGTGAGAAATATTAACATTTTCACAAATGGCAAACACATATTAGAGTATCACAATATGATAAAATTTGATTAGTAATTTGAGAAAAATGTTAATATTTTAAGATGTAATCATCTTAAAACTTAAAATGTTAAATTAAAACACAACCATAATTAGTTTTATCCACCAGTTTAATTGAAATCAATATAAATCAATTTATGTAATAAAGGTAAGTGTACAATGTGCATGCCGCTAAAACTCAAAAACGAGTCCCAGTACGATCAAGGGAGTTATATGGTGTGGTAGCCATCTATCCCCCATCCATGAAAAATATTCCCGTTTTTACTTGAAGGGCATACTGCTGAAGATATAAGAGCTAGAAGTTTTGCCCTCTAGAAATTTTTAGAACAATCCAGAACATTCAAGAGCATTCCACAACATTCCAAAATGTTCCAGGATGTTCAGGAACATCCCAAATCATTGTGGAACATTCCAGAACACTCTTGAATGTTGTGGAATGTTCTGGAACATTGTGGACCATTTGAAGCCTTTTTGTATGGGTGGGACTACCCATTGGTGGGGGTATATAAGTAAGTAAGTAATCTTTATTTATTGGCGTAGAAGGCTTTTGCCTGTTACAAGGGCGTTTTATTTTGATAAAACGCATATTAACATTTCATATAATAATTATTTAACAATATTAGTATTTACCATTTATTAATCAATATATTTATATTAATATTTTGTCATAATTATTATTTAACTAGTTGTTTGACGTAGTTATATATCTTATAAATCGTGTTAACATCAGCTCTATCTAATGTCTTGTACATTTCCTGCTCATTAATACATTTAGTCAGTGGGTCAATATAAAGTGGGGGTATATAAAGCAAGATCCGCCATGGGTTCAAATGTCAGTTTCTTATCAGTGATGAAGGGAAAAACCGAAAAAGAAGTGAAAATTCCAAAGTAGTGCAGTGAGTGAATAAAAACAAACAGTGAAGTGTGAGTAGTCAAACTCATACAGTGGCTGAATATAAATCAAAAATAAAGTGTGAAAACTGTGTAAAGTGTTCTTAGTGTATTTGTTAATAAAAAGTTGATTTGATTTATATTTTATACAATGCCCAAACTTAAAAGAAAAAGAGCTCTTGCCAGTTCTGAATATTCTTTTCAATATTACTAGGAATTTTCTTTTGAATATTAAATTAATTAATTAATTAAAGTTGATATCGTCAACAATATTATTTTTAGTTGCCAAAACTGCCCTTTGAAATAGCCACTCCGAATAATAATAAGAAGTGCAGAGCCCAAACAGTTAGGAGTTGAAGGTTGAAATTTGGTACACAGTTAGGAAACGTCATAAGAATGTACACTAAGAAGGGATTTTTCAAAATTCTCCTGCGGAAGAGAGGGACAGGATTAAGGCTTTCCATGAACAACTCGGCTTCTAATATACTATTTTAGATGCGGTTTTTTGTGTTTTTGATTATGTTTTAATAGGGTACGTCTTGAGAATGTACACTAAAAAGGGATTTTTCAAAATTCCCCCGTGGGGAAAGGGTGTTAACAATGGAAATGATTAAGTAACAATTGAAGTGTTAAGAGAAAGCAACGTGCAAGATTTACAGACGCAGATGCGGTTTTTTGTGTTTTTGCAAACAATCGAAAATATTTTTAGACCCATGTAAAAATTCTCTAATTAGTCTGGAAACGGGGGACCTAATTCTTGCATTCTGTGAAAACAGGTAAGATTGGCTATAATGTAATAATCTTATTCTTCACCATCATTACTTTTTGCCCGAGCAATGGCGTGCCTAACTGCTAGTTCCAAATACAGTGGTGCCTCACATAATGTACAGGTAACCCTCGTATAATGCGGTAATTACGTTCCAAAAAATTGCTGTGTTATGCGAATCCGTGTTATACGAAACAAAGAACTAATACGAAAAGGAGGGTTAGGTTCCAAAAATTAAAAAACATGCTAGTATATTTTTATAATTAAGATAAATATCTTCATTAAAATTTTTTTAAGTGATACATATTAATATAAATTAAACAATGTTTTCTTCG
>NW_019389516.1:8184-15307 GCF_000671375.1 Centruroides sculpturatus
CACGAACCATACTACAAGTATATTCCACAGACAGTATTGGAAAATAACACGCACAAACTGTACTACGACAGAGCCATAATCACAGATAAAACAATTTACCACAACAGACCAGATATCACACTCATTGACTAACACAATAAAATCACACACATTATAGACCTAGCCATTCCAAACACTCACAAAGTACAAAACACATGCACTGAAAAAATTAGCAAGTACACAGAACTCGCCCAGGAAATAAGGCATCTGTGGAGGATGGATAGGGTGCTTATTGTACCTGTCGTTCTCTCCTGTACAGGTGTGATACCACACACACACTACACAAAAGCCTGGGAACATTACAATTGAGTAGAAATACATACATCACACTACAGAAGGCCACTATATTGAATACATGTCACATTGTTAGGAAATTCCTGAATACAGACACTGACACACTTATTTAATTTTAGCTCTTGGTTGCTATGCCTTGACTCTGGTCCGGCATAGTACACAGCCACCGGTGTGTACCGAGTATAACCCACTAAACCCAACATAATAATAATATTAAATAAATTATGCTTAGTATTTATTAATTTTTATTTTCTAAAAAATTTGATCATCAGGTTGTAAAATGAAATTTAAACATTTGATTTTTTTTCTAGAAACAAATTCTAGAATGTTCAATGCACATATATAAGTAGAGTAACCAAAGATGTTTCATTACATATTTCATTGGAAAAAGAGGTATGACAGTGTCTTACAGCACAAAACTTTTGACAGAACACATTCGTGTTCTATTGTTCTATCACTTCAAAAGTGGCCACAACGCAACAAAGGTGCACAATCTTATCTGCTAAGTGTTTGTTAAAGCATTTTTAAGGGAACAAAGGTCAACTAGCTGTTGCAAATATCAAAAGGCTGATCATGTAGAAGGTAATGATTTGAATTTGTTTGGCATCATCACGATGGAGCTGCTTCCAACCAATATCACTGTCAAAAAAGAAGTCTACTGTGAACAACTGTACTATTTGAACACAGAAATCAAGAACTTCATCCAAAAATTGACAAAAATGCAATACAGTAACAACAACATACCCAGAACATAGAACAAAGATGACCTTAGAGAAGCTGACCAGTCTGGGCTGGGGATTATGCCTCATCTACCTTACAGCTTATGTTAGATTTGATGCCAACTATCTACCATCTATTTCACATCCTGCAGAACCATACTGCAAATACAGTGGTGCCTCGCATAACGTATTTAATCCGTTCCAGGCGCACGTCCGTTAAGTGAAAAGTCCGTTATACGAAACGCATTTTTCCATAGAAATACGTGTTAAAACATATAATTCGTTCTGCAGAATAAAATAACCTTACTGTACCATGAAAAAATGAAAATGGAGCAGTCACCAATTATGCCGGGTAGTCAGATGTTGTGAGGAGGAGGTGGAGGAACACTTTCTTCACACATTCATACAGATNAAAAAATGAAAATGGAGCAGTCACCAATTATGCCGGGTAGTCAGATGTTGTGAGGAGGAGGTGGAGGAACACTTTCTTCACACATTCATACAGATACAGACTTTTTACACATTGCAGCAGGTCTCTTTTTATTATTGTTTTTTAATCAGATTCAGATTCAGGAGAGGCTACCAGAGCTTGCAGGGTCAACTCCTCTTGTTCCATTCTTTGTTTTTTCCCTGCTGGCTTATTGAAAAACATGTCCAAGGTGGTCTGTTTCTATCTCTTCTTCAACACCTGTTGGAAATGACGGGCAAGGGTGTCATTGTAGAGATCATTGATCCTGTTGGCCTCAGCTATGTTTGGATAGTGAGTGTTGGTAAACTCCTGAACCTCTCCCCATTTGACAAGGAAGTTTTTGTCAACTTTCACTCCTTCTGATGATTTCTTCTTTGTTTCAATTGAAATCACCTTTCTGTTTTTTTAGAAGCCATGATTTGCACAACACTTGAATAAATGTAAATACCATGCTCTGAGGTGATGTACAGTACAGTACGTAATAAACAAGGGAGCAATCCGAATCCTAACGAGAGCTCTATATTTCAGATATACTAATAATATATTCTAATAATACTAATATATTATAAAAATAGCAGATTGTCATTGGCAACGGCAAAAGTGTGGAAACATCATTTGCACTTGTTCGCAGAAAGACCGTTGTTGGCCTCACATAACTGCCGAACAAAAAGTCTGTTGTCCGCAGCCAGTCCGTTGTTCGAGTCACATAACGGCCAAACAGAAAGTTCGTTATTCGCAGCGTCTGTTATTCCAGGCATATGTTATACGAGTCACCACTGTAAATTAATATTTATTAAACTACCTCAATGTTTGATCTAAATAATAACAAGAGTTATAAATTATATTCACAAGACCTGTTATTGTTTAGAGAAAGTGCTGTATGTAAGCCACACAAAAATAATTCATATTTGAATATTGTTACAATTGTATGCACCAACAATGCTCCAAATCAAGGATTTCACAATCCAAGATTGAGCTTGTAACTCTAGAATAAGTTTTAACGTTTCTGTGATCTTTATTACCTTGTCAAACATGAAACCATGATTTTGGCTTATTCTGTTACCATCAAATTTGTCCCCAAATTGGTTTACAAAGTTATGAATAACTCTAATGTGTGTACACATCATTCAGGGACTCTAACTAAAATAGGAATAATTATTCAATTGCATTGTGTCAAGCTGCATAATCCTTTTTCCTTATGTAATAAATATTAGTTAGTAATCAAGAATTTAATTATTATAACAATATGACAAAAAGCTAAACCTATCACAAACAATTTTTGAATTTTATATATTTAATATGAATCACAGTTCAAAATTGTGTAGACAACACCAAGTTAGCTCCTGTCAGTTGACACCACATCATCATAAATCACAACTTTAAACATAAACATCTCAGATTCTACTGAAGCTAGAATATCGTGGTTTATTTTGTTAAACACAGAAACACTTCAACTTCACAAGGATTATTTTACTTTATGTATTCACCTAATTGATAAAACACTGAATTACGAAATACTCAAACTGAAGTGGACAGCTGTTACAAGTTAGAGCATGAATTTTTAAAGAATACATGACAGCTCTGGTTCCAACAAAAATAAAAGCTATGGTTAATATAGAGATAGAAAATAACAGTTATCCGGAAATTATATCATAAAATAGTAAGCAATTATTTACAAAAAACTTAAAAACTAAAATATTAAAATATTCTTTAACAGTCACAGAGTTATGATCTACTATATAAAGCTGAAAAACTGGGTTCTGTCATGGTATGCCAAAAAGGCCACTAGGGACACCCCTGCTATTATTTAAATTAACAATAAATTCAGTATATTATTATTTGATGCAGTTTTTTGCATTTTTGGCTGCGTTTTAGTAGGGTATGCCATGAGAAATTCTGTATATTATTATTTTTATTTGCAATAGAAATTTATTATTTATACCATAGAATGACAATGCTGCTGCTAGAACGCCCACTAGGGGGCATCCCAAGCTACTATTCTAGTAGCTTGGGATATAATGTGTTGTATAGTTTCTGGCATGATGTAACATTTTCTGCATGTGTCATTTGTGAGTGTTGTATCTTTGAGTATGTGTTTTCTGTAATTTTTAGTATTTATGACCTGATCGTGTATGGCAATCATGAATCCTTCCGTCTCCGCAAAGAGGCATCTCCGATCTAACCAGCTGTTTGATGCAGTTTTGTCAACAAAATCCTGGGCCAGGTCATAAGGATGCCTGCCATGGAGTGCCTTTCGAGCCAACGATTGCTTGATGATGTCTATGCTTTTTATGTATTGTGTCATGCCTGTATGTTGTGAGTGTAAGTTTAATGGTGTGCTATTTGAGTCTGCTAGAGTTACTGCTTTATATAACTGTGACGTTTCTTGTCTTTTGCAGAAAAACTCTCGCAATGTCTGTATTTGTTTATAGTGGAGGTTAACTATGTCGATCAGGCCAAGTCTGCCAGCTTTAACAGGAATGGTTAATCTTTCTATGGAGGATTTAGGATGATGTTGTTCATACTTAGTAAGTGTTGTTCTTGTTTTCATTTGGAGTTGCTCAAGATCTGTGCGAGTCCAATGTATAACTCCAAAAAATAAGTGAGTACTGGAACGACACGTGTTTATTGCTTTAGCTTTAACATCATCTTATTTCATCAGTCAATGAAATACAAGCACAAAAAATACAACTGTGATAAAAATATATAAATAAAACTTGAAATTAATAGAATATGTAAAAGTTCACGTCACACCTTTCACCTTGTGACGGCACATCGGTTGCAGAACACTGTACTAGAGGATTAGAAGTATGAAATAACCTAACAATCTTAATCTTTGTTGTTGTTTTTGCCTGGGTAACACCAAGCTTATCTGCTGGTTTTAAAATAACACCGATTTATTTATTAATTAATAATTTCTAAATTACCAAATAATTTAAAATTTTAGTAAAATAAAGATATTTTCCTGAAAATATTTATCTTACTTTTAATAAGGATCCAGTAAGAACTTTAGTTTTCAATGGCTGTCCTGGTTTTTTTATTAAACCACTTTTTACTTTTTCACCTCGCAGAGCCAAAAATCTAGCTTGTTTTGTTGTTGGTTTTTTATTATTGATAGATTTTGTGTCAGACAAAGTTGTGTCTTTTACATCTGTTTTTAATTCTTTTGTCACTTCTTTCTTTAATAAATTGGTTTTCTTCTTATCATCATTGCTGGTTGATTTTGAATTCTTCAACATAGAACGCAAAACAGATTTTTCAGGTAATTTTTTTAATGCTACAACTGGAAGTCCTCTTCGTAAGGTTAACTGTTTTTGTAGTGAAAATGAACCTATAAATATAAATAAATAACAATATTTTTTAAATGATAAAAAATCATAAAAATTAAAATTTAAACATTTATCACATGTAATCACGTTTTTTCTTTTCTTTTCTACAAGAGAATCAAAGTGTAAATTTAGGAAAACTTAACTCAAAAGAATAAATTCAAAACTTGATTAACTTGTGATGATAATGGTATTTTTGTTCAGCCAGTTGCATCATTTGGCAAACCACATTTAATGTTAAATATGATGGAATTAAAACATTTGATTCCAACACAAAATGTGGCTTCATGAAGAGAGATAAAAACAAACATTTCAAAAACTAAGGTAATCAATTCCAATGGGTATGTAAGAAGTTACTAAAGGAGCTCATATTTCATATTAGGTGTACAATTAACTTTTGTAAACTTGTGTTTCAATAAATCTTAGTGTGTTCAGATTAATTTTCTCACTGCTGTAATTCCAAAATAATAAAGTGTATATGCATTTTTATTTTATTTTTATTATTTTATATTATTATTTTTATATTATTTTTATTTTGCAACAATTTATTTTTGTTGATTTGATTTTCCAGTTTTCTAATTCAAACATCATTTAATTATTGAAAACAAATTTATGTAGTGATATTTTTCTTTACTTTTTTAATTAATTTTTTCAATTCTTTAAGAGCTTTTTAATAATTATAAGAGCTATTTTATAAGAGCTTTTTTTAAGTTTCAAAGTTACAGAACTTCAAACATTGTATGATATAGATATAATTAACATCTTCCAACCAAACTAAAAAAATATTCAAAAAATTCATTTTAACGTCCATTTCTGACAAGTCTCAAAAAGTTCACTAAATTAGTATATATATTATTTTTCATTTATCACAAAAATTAACTATTGAAAAATTTTAAAAACTATTCTACTAACTTGAATGTTTTTTATTTGCAGTTCCAATTGACACCTGTTTCTTTTTTGTATCAGATTTTGGCTCAATTTTTGGCCTTTTTACTTCTGGTCCTTCTTTTGCATCTGCATCTGTTGAATTTCCAGGGCATTCTGTAGTTTTATGAACTACAAATAGCTGAAGCTTGTGAAAAATTGATCCACATTGTCCACATTTTAAAAAATCTAAAACAGTTAGCAATTTTTATTAATAATTTTATATTTGTTTATTTTATTCAAATGCATTTATTAATAATATGACATGTATTTTTAATTGAATGAGTAAACTATGAAAATATTTTAATAATAATAATAATTAATAATAATAATAATAAACTCTCCCGTGGTCACCAACTGGTCATGGTGGGAGAGCCCAGTAATTTTACTGAACCATAGAGCAATGCAGGCTGGAGCACAAGCTCCTGGCAGGGACACCCATGCCAGTAAGGTCTATGGGGAGAAATGAAGATAAGAGTGACCACACACCCACATTCTGTGGAAATATTTATCATGGTAGTAACCAGATCTAAGTATGATACCGGCTCGGACGTCGCCCGGGTTAACAAGGTCCGCGTTCGTGGGTTAGGCAGAGGCTCACGTTCGAAAAATAGGCTCCAGTCTCCCTTGGTTACCGGTGGCGAAAGCAGCGCCGGCCCAAGCATGGCTACTGCAATGCCCTCAACAGATGTGAGGAATCAACCTAGCCTTGGTGTTTCTGTGGCAATGCATCCACAGACCACAAAGGCTGGAAAACCATGCCAATGGATGAAATGGACAACAGAAATGAACGAGTTTATCATCCGTACTAACTACACCATCATAAGACTCGAAACAAACATGACAGCATACAGACAACAACTATACACCATACCATAGATTCACACAACAATATCCTCACCTCACTGTCACCGAACAAAGGGTTGTTGATCAAAAAAGAACAATTATACACAACAACCTTATCCCACAATCAACACTTGAACTTATCAAACAACAGGTTGTTGATCAAATACATCAACAGACAGAAACATTTAACATTAATGAAGATCACGTAACCTGTCAGGATAATCCAGCAACAAGCATTGATAATAGTACACATACAACAACTACCATTAATGATACTACAGACACTTCCTCATCCATCACTGATAACATAAATATAGATTTAGTTAATACACTGTCACTTATATTTCAGGAAACACTCACTAAATATACAGGCACAGATCCCACACAAAGACCATGAATACCAAAAATCAACATGTCAAAGGTTGTAGGAAAAACATTAAATTATGTAAACACTCACTTACTACCAAACTACATTCATTCAATTTCTACACTCTCAGACATTCATA
>NW_019389517.1:0-4414 GCF_000671375.1 Centruroides sculpturatus
ATTAGAAAAGGAAGTATGTATGCGCTGTTTGCTAACTTCGTTTACGTCAGGCTCAATGGTGTACGGGTTGGACTTTTTTATGCCTTGCTCCCGTGTGGCAAAATCCAACGTTTACTTACAAAAACTTATGAACTTTTACATTTCCTGCATTGAAATATGTTGTTGGATGCATTCCTTTTTCTTTCTTTGTATGGGAAGACTTACAAATATGATTAAGTTTATGTTTGTCCTAATGTCTAAATGTCCTAAAAATAAATCGATTAATACTTATGTAAGTGAATACACAGCATTTTTAAAAATTAAAACTTTTTATAAAATTTATTTAAATATATAACTATAATTCCTATGAGGATTATTGAACAGTACATCTTATACATTTTCATGTTTTATTTTTATCTTGGCTCGTTTATAATATATTCGTAATTATAACAATTCACTTTAATAGAAAATCACGTAATTGTATTTTAAAAAATACACAAAAATTAAATTTTCGTTCCGTTTCGATTTATGGAGGATAAATAACTTTTACGCTTTAAATCATCAAATAAATAACGTAATAAAAGTAAAAGATAAAAAAAAAGGCAAACCCAAAATGCAAAAAATGTTTTTCAATTATACCAATAATTCCTCTACAACTCCTAGACAAAAAAAATAGAATATTAACAAGAACAGCCAGACAAACAGCCGTGAAAAACTAAATTGTAATGCAAATTTATCTATTGCTAAGCAGAGCGGTGTAACAGTACAGCATGAAGTGTAAACGCGACATCAGTCACAAAACTAAAGATACTTGCACAAAGCAGGAAGAACACAAAAAGAAATTGTGAATTATGTAAAATACTCGCAGCCAACAGTCTTTAGAGTACTAAAACACCAAAACCGTGTTTGTTTTAACTAACAAACACCAGAAATGTGGACGTAAACGAGCAACGGCTGCGAGGGATGAGAGAAACTTGAGAAAGATTGTCGTGCGAAATCGCTTTAAAAGCGTTAAACACTTGCATACACAATGGAGAACAACTGGAGTAAACGTTAGTAGTCGAACCACATTCCGAAGATTACACGGCTTGCACTTCTGTGGCCGTCGGCCATATATACAGGGTGTATCAGAATGACGTTTTAAAAATTTGGAGGATTGTAGAGAATAAAATTTTGAACGTTTTGATATAAGAAACCTATAGCCGGAAATGTGATATAAAGTTTCTACGACACTTTGCACGTTTTATGCTGTCGGTATGCTGAATGAAACAACAAAATACAGTATTTACGACAAGTTTTATTGACAAAAGAGTAGAGTACAATCAAACTGTACGACGAATCAGTGGCTGCACTACTTTAGAGTAAATGTTTTTTCCTACTCTCTGTAAGATGCCACGCTCCCCTCTGATGGTATTAAGTGCTGCGTACGGCGTCCTGTACACAGGGTCAGTTAGACCAAAGTAAAAAGCAATCAAGCACTTCCTACCGCTATGGACACTTTATATCACATTTCCGGCTATAGGTTCCCAATATCAAAACGTTCAAAATTGCATCCTCTACAACCCTCCAAACTTTTAAAACGTCATTCTGATACACCCTGTATATTTGTATATATCGAAACCTGTATATTTAAATGGTCATGCTTCGATTCTATTTTGACGATCTCCTCTATTTCTTTCTTCTCATCGTTCCTGGAACTGTCTGGGACGACCGTTTTTACCTTTGGGTAAAATTAGCCATTCTACGAACAAAAGCAGAACAATAGGAGGTAGAAGGACCTGGAGAAAAACGAGAGACGAGATAGTCACTTTTTAGACTGGAGACCGAAAAGGTTAAAGTGCTCGTATCACAGTTCGGACAGCACCTTCACTCTGAATTTCAAATTAACCGAATTCCTTCAATTATGAATGTTTAAATTTTCGGCTTGGACAAAAGTATAGTTACGAAATAACAGAATATCGAACTATCCGAGTTCGAATAATGATTCACTATATGTCTGTACAAATAAATATATCTTATAATTTTGATAGCATAGTAATAATCGTGTTAT
Organism: Centruroides sculpturatus; assembly: GCF_000671375.1. Taxonomy (NCBI): domain Eukaryota; kingdom Metazoa; phylum Arthropoda; class Arachnida; order Scorpiones; family Buthidae; genus Centruroides; species Centruroides sculpturatus. The sequence continues at coordinate 2,030 of NW_019389517.1, forward strand.
ATATTTCAAAACATATAATGTTCAATAGATATTACAATCAATTAAACAGGGTCATACTACAAACGTTTCAACTACATTTATTTTTGTACAATAAGTCTTTTATAAGGTTTTAATTTTAATATAATTTCTATACAAAACCTAAATCTAATAAATGTTTGTATTATATAAATTTTATATACGAATGTCACGCAAAATAAAATTTATTGCATTACATTAATACAAAGGAAAATAATGAATAATATTTTAATTTACTTGAGTAAATATCAATCTAACAAGAACAAATATTTGTATATTTGGATCTAATAATATATACATTATATTTTGAAAGTTTCCTTAATTGATAAACATATAAATTCTATTTCTATTTATTAAAATACATATAAAATGAGATAAATTTTATACACGTGCTGTTACATATTTTTAAATTGAAACAAATTAAAATTTATCATTACAAAAGCTCATTTTATAATCGTTATTAATATTAATATATAACTTAATTTTAATTATGGAATTACATTAACTAAAATAACGTCATCATTAGAATTTGTNTTGGGATGAGCCCAGTAGCCCACTGCTAATCTCACAAATATACAGCCGATGTCCACCCTGAAGTTCCATTCTAAATATTGGTGAAAGAATTTTTGAACTCGGATGAGTAGTTTCGGAGATACCCGCTACATCCAAACTTACATACAAACATTACCTCTTTATAATATTAGTATAGCTAATTGTGATAATATGGTAATACTCGTGTTAAATACTTCAAAACATATAATGTTCGATAGATATTACAATCAATTAAACAGGGTCGTATTAAAAACGTTTCAAGTAAATACATTTATTTTTGTATAATAAGTCTTTTAGATGGTTTTAATTTTAATATAATTTCTATACAAAACCTAAATCTAATAAATGTTTGTATTATATAAATTTTATATACGAATGTCACGCAAAATAAAATTTATTGCATTACATTAATACAAAGGAAAATAATGAATAATATTTTAATTTACTTGAGTAAATATCAATCTAACAAGAACAAATATTTGTATATTTGGATCTAATAATATATACATTATATTTTGAAAGTTTCCTTAATTGATAAACATATAAATTCTATTTCTATTTATTAAAATACATATAAAATGAGATAAATTTTATACACGTGCTGTTACATATTTTTAAATTGAAACAAATTAAAATTTATCATTACAAAAGCTCATTTTATAATCGTTATTAATATTAATATATAACTTAATTTTAATTATGGAATTACATTAACTAAAATAACGTCATCATTAGAATTTGTGAGTATTCTTCTTTCTTCTTTACTGGTTTTTATGTACACATAACAGGAAAATTATTGGAATCGCGTTGAATTTGTTCCTTTGAGTTCTTTGCAAATCGCTAACGTTTTCTGATCTCCTAAATCCAAACAAATGTCAGAAAACAAAACAAAATTACGTCGACATGTATGTAGGTGTGTGTACGTTGAAGTGCATTTTGATTAATATCTCAGCATAAAGAAACGAAATTCGGCATGGTGGCTTGTATATGAGGAACATCAATGCTATTAAATTTTGGTTGTTAATTATGGTCAAGAGGGTGGAAAGTTAATAGACTGTCATACGTCATATTTCGACAGGAGTAGAACTTAACTGCACTTTTCTTGAAAACTATTCCCTACTCTAAAAATTAAGCTTTTGGACATTTTATTATAATTAAAACTATTATAACAAAATTTCTTAACAGATGGCCTAAAGTACAATTTTAATTTTCTTAATAATATAAAAGTTATTTTTTAAATTAACAACTAGGAAAGTTACAAAACTGTCGTTCCTGAATATTTTCGTAAATGATAATATTTGAAAACAACCGAAAGTTTATTTGTAAGAACTGAAAATGAAATTTGCTGTTAATGCAATATAGAATTTCTCTATTATTTATGATGTTAATAAAAATTATTAATTCCTACTTTTAAATAATGATCGCTTTTCGTAATTCGATCTGCAAAGGTGCAGGTGCCTCGCAGTACATTAATATTGGTATTTTCTAAAATAAGATAATTTATATAAATAATCGTATGGATTTATTTTCTTCACTGTTTAATTTATTAAAGCATTAGTATACAGAATCTCAAGTCTTCGTTTCTTATATTTTAAAAAATTATTTTATTTTCCTGCGTAGTAAATGAACAGAGTAGAATTTGTATCGTTTGTTATCTATTCTAAATATTCTTAGTTATAATTTTAGTCAAATAAGAATCCAGCAACTTTTGATTGATTTAAAATTGATACAACAATTGAACGTCGTTATTGTATATATTTGTTCCATTTACTTAAATAAATAATTAATAAATAATAGCAATATGATTTAATGGAATTG
>NW_019389518.1:0-4422 GCF_000671375.1 Centruroides sculpturatus
GCTTCCAAAAATTCTTGGGTGATCATCATATTTCTTTTAAATGTTCCTTAGTAAAAACTTCAGACGACCTGACCTTCCTTTTTAGGCTTCGTGGCCGTTCTGGAAAAAGTTCCTTGAAACATAGAAACAACCAATTAAAAAGTAATAAATTTTTTAAAAATTGGATTTGATGATCTTATGATGTCTTGCTTATTTCATCCTTCTCCGTTTGGGAGTTTCTTTATATCTACTGGAAATTTGCACTGTTTAATGTAGATTATCTTCTATCCTCCCTCTGGCGGCGAATTACTATTAAATTTTAATTTTTAAATTTTTGCTGGATGATAAAATTTTCTTTAAAAATTAAGACGTAGTCACTTCCAAAAATTCTTGGGTGATCATCATATTTCTTTNGCGCCTGGAGCGGCTGCTCTGTTCGCCTTATGGTAGGGCCGGTTCTGGAAGGGACAAATGAAAATGGACTCAATTATATGTATAGTCCAAAAGGAAATATATTTTTCTATATGTGAATTCGTCCTGGCAAAAAATTTTTTTAATGTATTTATTTATTTAATAATTGTGCTGGGCACCGCTAGAGGACTTTTTAACTCATTTACATTGGACAATGAACATGTAGCCTCAAATAAAAGGTCGGTATCGCCGTAAATTTGTTATTGCCTCTGCAAAGTGTGTGAAGGGACCAGTGCTGGCCCAAGGCAAGTTTTAGGATGGAGCGAGATCCTATTATGGCGCCCAGGGTTGGAACCCTGCTCACGCACGCAACCCACGCGTGTCTCAACAGATAAGGCCATTCACATACTGGCCACACGCTTGCAATTAAAATATCGAAAAGTGAAAAAAATATTTTTTCCTTTAATTGTCTTTACCACTGAGGCGCCCTCTAGGACTTAGCGCCTGGAGCGGCTGCTCTGTTCGCCTTATGGTAGGGCCGGTTCTGGAAGGGACAAATGAAAATGGACTCAATTATATGTATAGTCCAAAAGGAAATATATTTTTCTATATGTGTTCAATTCTTATTCAATCCTTATTTTTAGATATACAACTTTTTTTATTACATTTGTCCTCAAAAAGTAAGTTCTGATCAAGAACTATTTCACTCAAACTTCCATTATTTGAGTATTGTGGTAGCATGATGTTTACTTATACTATACTTTCACATATTTGACATATATCCCAACACTGTGGGAGATAGTGTGTTGTACCTCATGCATAGAACTCCGGGTCCTGTTCATGAGATCATTTTTGGACTATATTAACTGCTTTGTTATCTGATAAAAACCTCTTCCCATAGCAGTGTTTCTTCAGAGATTTAAATACACAATATTTACTAAGTTAAATGGAGAAATCTGAGCTATATGGCAGGTAACCCAGTATTCCTGTCTAAATCATTCAACAATGGTATAGGCAATGTGTAGTATAGACTAGTGATTACCATCAATTTGGACATACGAAGAAAGCCATCTTCAGGAGGAGATTTTTATCAAATAAACAGTCATTTGAAAATGCTGAACCAATTTTTTACGACATTGTATGAAAGTAGTTCTGCAAACAGGACCCCAAGTTCTATGTATTTCTTATCACAGAATTTGGAAAACCCCATTCCCATTCCCAAGTAATGGAAGTTACAGTTTTGATGTAATCCTTGGCCAGAACTTACTTTATGAATACACTAAGTAAATTTCATTTTTGTATTTTTCCTGTTTTATCAGTAAATACTGTAATTGTAAATGTATAAAAGTACAGGCATTTATAATAATAAAATAAACTTTTATATTACAGCGGCACAAATTGCTATTGATGATGTTAATAAAAATCAAAATATTTTAAATCAATACAAACTTACTTTACTTGTTAATGATGGACAATGTGCAGCAGATGAAGTTATGAAAAGTTTCATTGGTTATGTGACAAATTCCACTTACAAAGATATTATTGGAATTTTGGGTAATGTTATTGTTTAAAATATTCTTATGCATTTACAATGCTATTACAATATATCTAAAACAATTTATCTTATTTAGGACCAGCATGTTCAGATACAGTCGAACCAATAGCTGGAGTTGCTAAACATTATAACACTATTATTATAAGTTATAGTGCTGAAGGAGCATTAATCAATGACCAAGATAAATACCCTTACTTCTTTCGTACAATTCCTGAAAATAGTCAGTTCAGGTGAATTAAAGTAGTTAAATTTTAGCATTTAGCATACNAATAACTTTATCATCTAGATTAGAGATTTGGGATTAATAGTTTTGAGATAAACTATGGTTTTCATTTGGAAAAATTGTAGATTGTTAGAAAATAATAACAAAAATTTTATTTAAGTTTTAATGATTTAACAGTAATTATTCTTTTTGTATATTATTGTCTTTTTTCCATTTTTCTGTATTGATTAATTTTATTAAGAACAAATAATAAAGTATATAAAATTTTGAAAGCCAGTAGTTAAGATATATAAATATGATCCAAATTTGAATAAGTTGACTGAGAAAATAAGAAGTTTAAAATTTACACTTATAAATTAAAATTTTCAAATTATTTATTTAAATGTGTTAATAAAGAAACTAATAAACATTTAAAAAGTGTATTGTTTTTATATGTTGATAAGCTAATTGGAGCTCTTAAATGTAGCAGTTTTCTTCAGGCTATTTTTAGTAATTCAGGCTCTCAAGTTAGTAATTGGAAGAAAACCTATGTTGTTTATCATTAATGTAAAAGCTCTTAAAATTTTATTTTTAGTTCATTTTTAAAAATTCAGTTCTTGATTTCAATTTCTGATTTCTGATAAAATATAGATAGTTGATGATAATATCATTCTTTAAACATAATATATGTATCTGTATTCTGCTTTTGCTTTTCATTTGAAACAAGCTTTATGTGATACTTATATGCACCTTTAAAATAGTTCAGAATAGTTCTGAATCACTGCTGTCAATAGGCAAAAAATTTTTAGAAATGATTTTAATATCTAGATGAATTTAAAAAACTTATTTTTTTAGGAAAACATTCATATATTAACTGTCATGAGTATTAATAGATTTATTAACTATAACATTTTTAGAACATGTTTCCAATTTTATAAATTTCTAAACATAAAACATTCAAATCTTTGACAATGGGAGAATACTTTGAAAATGTTAAATTTAATATAGCTATTTATTTCTGTTTATGATAACATATTTGTCTGCTTTTTGAATAAAGANTTAGTATTTTTAAGTAGATTAAATTTAAAAAACTTATTTTTTTATTCTTTAGGCATGTTTATCTACAGTTATTTAAACAGCTAAATTGGAACCGTGTTGCTGCATTAACTGAGGATGGTCAAAAATACCCAGAATATATATCTCTAGTCCATAACTTATTGCAAGAAAATGGATTGAACTTCATAATAAATAGCAAATTTCCCCGGGATCGCGTTTCTCACAACATGACACAATATTTATTAGATTTGAAAGGAAAAAAGGCAAAAATTATTATTGGTGACTTTTATGATTATGCAGCAAGGTCTGTTATGTGTGAAGCATATAAACAGGTAATTGAAAATTATATCAGTTTATTTAAAGAGAGGTGCTAATTAAATTGTTATTCTTCCCATTTGTGACAATTCTCCTCATATAGCAATTTCCAATCCATATACTGTATATAGTATGTTATCTACATCCCTGAAATTAATATACTTTTGGGCAGAAGTGATAAGTATATTAATTTTAGGGATGCATATAATATTTTTTCAACAACTCCCAAGTTCTTTAAACATGTGCTAACATTTCCAATGCACATGCACATTTAGATACATAGTATAAGCTGCCAACGTGGTACTAATCATCTCTTTTGTAATATCCCAGTTGTTGTTTAATTCTTGCATCTGATGATCTAGACATTCAATCTATGTACTTTACATCCACCCTGAATTATTGATCTTCAATAGGTAGTCCAAAAGGAAATATATTTTTCTATATGTGTTCAATTCTTATTCAATACTTATTTTTAGATATACAACTTTTTTTATTACATTTGTTCTCAAAAAGTAAGTTCTGATCAAGAACTATTTCACTCAAACTTCCATTACTTGAGTATTGTGGTAGCATGATGTTAGGTACTTATACTATACTTTCACATATTTGACATGTATCCCAACACTGTGGGAGATAGTGTGTACTGTACCTCATGCATAGAACTCCAGGTCCTGTTCATGGGATCCCTTTTGGACTATATTAACTGCTTTGTTATCTGATAAAAACCTCTTCCCATAGCAGTGTTTCTTCAGAGATTTAAATACACAATATTTACTAAGTTAAATGGAGAAATCTGAGCTATATGGCAGGTAATCCAGTATTCCTGTCTAAATCATTCAATGGTGGTACAGGCAATGTGTAGTATAGACTAGTGATTACCATCAATTTGGACATATGAAGAAAG
>NW_019389519.1:0-4378 GCF_000671375.1 Centruroides sculpturatus
TTCCATATTAATCCATAATAAACTCTACCGATAATTATATATAGTTCCCAATTTTTTTTTTTTTTAATTTTACATAATATCTTTATAATTTATTATCTTCAAATTAAAAGATAAAATTAATCAGAATTCGAAACTAAACTGGATAAATAATTAATATGCCAGATATAATATATTGTAAACTAGGTTTTATTAAGCATATATTAGTTACTCAATTACAAATCTTAAGATTAGATCTGACAAGGATAAAAGATTTTGTTATTGCTAACCCCTTATATTTTTTTATAATTTACTGTATGATATTTAAATATAAACAAGAAATAATCCAAGATGAAAATTGGCATTAAATTATCTTTTTTTAAAATTAGAAAGTATTTTGCACTTGATAAAAATTTAGATAAGGTTCTTTTTATATACCATGTGTCTGACCTATGACCTTTGACTAATAGACAATGTAATCTGTAAGATCTGTAATCAGAATGATGTATTAATTTTATTTTGTGTTGAAACATTAACAATTGATTTACTAGGGTCGACATATTTTTAACTATGAATCTTGGTGATCATCTTAATAACGTCCTTTCTTGTGTAAATTCATTAAAAGACGAAGAGAAATATCATTCGCTATTTCATGTTTATTTTTTTTTTTTTTAAATCTGGAAAATAAGTTTTAAAAGATTTTTAAAAAATAAATTAAAAAAAACCTAATTATATACTGTATATATTAAAGATAAATAAATAGTTTCCAAGACTATTATATAGCTCATCAGTAAACTAGAAAAAAGGTTTATATAATGTAAATTTTACTAGTAGAATAATTACTTCTTTTAAATTAAAATTCTTTTTAAAAAAAAAAATAATAATAATAACAAGTAATTATTCGTTTATATTTTGTTTTGTTATTTAGCAAATATATACTGTATAGATTAATAATATACAAAAAGAAAGTATAGTTGAGTTGTTACGAAACATACTTAAAAGTTTTGATTATATGTTAGACGTAAAAAAAAGTGCATTCCAATTCTAAGAGGAATCAGGTATTAATAAGTTAAATGTTTACTTACCTTAGGCACTGTACATTAAATAATTATAATGTTAAAGTTGAAATCTTTGTGAGCAGAAACATGTTTGGATATTTCTCCCCGATAAGGAAAGACATTCGAACAATATGTACAAAGTGTACCGTTCGGGTGGAGGAGACTCATTAGGTAAACGTATCACGCCAAGAAAATCATTCACACCAATCAATTCTTAATTAATAAAGTACAACTCACCAAACCAGGTCCTCGCCCAACGGGAGGTGTACTCGGATTTAGGAGTGGGTGGAGATTGGAGAATTTATCTTTGGTATCGTTCCAAAACATGATTAGTGAAAGAGTATCATTCTATTCACTTCATTTCCCCCCTTTTCCATTCTCCCGATTTCTATCCCATCCTTTGCATTTTCATTAACAATAAAATTAATAAAGATTATCCCCCTCGGAACATTGTTTCCTCATTAATGTACTCAACTAATGTTGCTGATGTTAACTTTTTAATTGATATAGTCCATTCTCGAGGTGAGGGTGATGTCTCTTTCTAAGGCAGTGAGGTGTGGCCCTGTGTTGGCACGCAAGGTGTGGTATGTCGGTGACATGAACTCATGATATTCATTTATGAATTTTATACATTTTTTTTTTTTTTTAAATGAATATGCGTGGAATGTAATTTCATTAATGTTAATGCAGTTACTATAGAATTTCTTCTGTATTCTGGAAGCTGTTTAAGTTCAAAAACAAAAGAAATCCGATAAATATAACAAAAGTTATTATTTAATATAAATTTCACTGTTGAGGTTATTGTTTTTTTTTTTTAATGTAATAAACTAAGAAATAAAAAGATTTTAAATGCTATTTTCTGTCGTTGTTTTATTTCATTAAAGAAAGAAAGTCAAAGTGCAAAATCACATTATGTTTAATTTTACGCAATTAACAGTAAAAATCTCTTTTTTCTCCTCCTCGTTATAATACTATTTTCTTATTATTTAAAGCTGTAGTAACGAGAATTAATATTTTATAACATTAATTCAATTAAAATTAGAAATTAAAATATCTAAGAAAGGCCTGAAATTGATATTTAAAAAGGTAATTAAAAATTAGAATATCGATTATTTCTATTTTCGTCTAAAATTTCTACATTAAAATTATGTAATTAAAAAANTAGTCCATTCTCGAGGTGAGGGTGATGTCTCTTTCTAAGGCAGTGAGGTGTGGCCCTGTGTTGGCACGCAAGGTGTGGTATGTCGGTGACATGAACTCATGATATTCATTTATGAATTTTATACATTTTTTTTTTTTTTTAAATGAATATGCGTGGAATGTAATTTCATTAATGTTAATGCAGTTACTATAGAATTTCTTCTGTATTCTGGAAGCTGTTTAAGTTCAAAAACAAAAGAAATCCGATAAATATAACAAAAGTTATTATTTAATATAAATTTCACTGTTGAGGTTATTGTTTTTTTTTTTAATGTAATAAACTAAGAAATAAAAAGATTTTAAATGCTATTTTCTGTCGTTGTTTTATTTCATTAAAGAAAGAAAGTCAAAGTGCAAAATCACATTATGTTTAATTTTACGCAATTAACAGTAAAAATCTCTTTTTTCTCCTCCTCGTTATAATACTATTTTCTTATTATTTAAAGCTGTAGTAACGAGAATTAATATTTTATAACATTAATTCAATTAAAATTAGAAATTAAAATATCTAAGAAAGGCCTGAAATTGATATTTAAAAAGGTAATTAAAAATTAGAATATCGATTATTTCTATTTTCGTCTAAAATTTCTACATTAAAATTATGTAATTACAAAAATTTTTTTTAATGTTTAAAGGCTCTTTATTTAATAAAGTATAATTAATTTTCGATTTTCCCCCCTCCTCCTGATTCTTTCAATTGATATTGTTTTAATGAAATTGAAGGCCTATTAATTCTTTATTATACTTCAATTATATGTTTAGTAAATTTATAAAAAAATTATCAATTAAACCTGTAATAATAAATTATAAACTTAATTTTATTGTTTCATTCTTTAATTGCTGTTTTCTTGTAAATTCAATAGTACAATTTCCTTCTTTTAAATAAGTTATTGTTTATTTTCATTATATTTATATATATATATAATAACAATCTAAAAGTAAAAATAAATTGTAGCAGATTGAAATTTTATTGTTAATTTTTTTTATGATACTACGAAAGAAAAGAAAAAATAATAATAAAATAAATAAATATCTCTCTTACAGCAAAGTATTTTAGATTAGTTTTAATGAATTAAAATTGTCTTTATATTAAGAGTAATGGAAGTTTTACAACTTTTCACAAGAAAACGAAACTTCTTAACAAAAGAATCCATTTAAACAGTTCTTGTGTGCTGTACTTCTTTCATCAATGGAAAGCACCTGTTATTTAACAAAAGAATTTTCAATAAAACCTTCATTTATTGTGTTCCTTTTATTATCATTCTACACTTAACCGATTGAATTTTATTTTGATTCATTTTGCAGATTAAATACTTTTAGAAGTACAATATTCTGTAAATTGTTAATGTTATAATTAAACGTAGGTAAGGTCTTAATTACAGTGACAGTGAAGTAAATGTTTTGAGTTTAATTAAGAAGATGTAAAACTTCTTCTAAAGTCTTTTTTTTTTTCTTTTCTTTTTTTTAACCTTTTTTTTTTCTTTTATAACTCTCTAATTTACAACAACAATTCTATTTAAGTGTGATTTTCTTTCGTTTCTTTTTCTTTATCCCTTTTACTTTCCCATTACGAATAATAGCATATGTCGGATTTTATAAAAGAAGAAATGTTTTGAGTAGAAAAATAAGTAGACATTAAGGCGTCGACAGTTTTAGAAAGTAGGAAATTCGAGTGATTTTTTTTTGTATTATTTTTTCATTTGTTTTATTTATAAATCAATAAAATTTAAATAAAAATCAATCGAAATGTATAAAGAAGTTGCTTAGTTCGTTTGAAACAGTGTAATTTCTTTATATTTAAATTTTTTTAAACATATTTTAATCATTTTTATAATATAAAAATAGCTTAAATTTGCTATTTTTTTCGTACAGTTTAGCTGCAGTGATGCGTTATAGTTTCATAGGACCCAGGAAAATTTAGTGATTCCATATACAGTGTTGACTTCAGATATATTTCTTTGGGGAATTATTTAAGGAAATATTTCCGTATAAAAGATTAATTTAGACCCCTAAGTTCTTGGCAATTTCTCTTTTTTGTCACTACTTAGCTACTGTATATATCGTTAAAATATATTATTTTGCTAATTTACTGATGCAGTTTACAATTTATTTACATTTATTTATTACCTTTTCAATCTTTATTT
>NW_019389520.1:0-4381 GCF_000671375.1 Centruroides sculpturatus
AAAATTTTCCAATTTATAAGGAGATAAAGGGTGAACTAATCATAGGCCTTGACTTATTTTACTTCCTTAGAAAGGAGAAGAACAAAAATAGCCGTCTTTTATTTTATTAACTTCGAGAGGTTATTTTTTATTCAAAATATATAAAGTTTAAGTCTAAATTTTTTTAAATTAAAGATTAATGGAAGTAATATTTAACAAATTAGTACAGGCCTATGATAAACTTAATTCTTAATTAATAAACTTACAAATGTTTGTATTCTTATAAATGTATTTAAATATTAAATTATTTTATTAAAATTACTTCCACTAATTTATAATTTTCACTAAAAAGTTATTAACAAAAGTTAACATTAAAATAAAGATGCTGATTCGATACTCTTCTACATCATTAGATAAATTTATAGAATTTATCTAATGATGTAGATTTATAGAATTTATCTAATGATGTAGAAGAGCATCGAATCAGCATCCTTAGCAATAAAGAATGAGAAAAATAATTAATTTATCTAATACATTTATATACTTTTAAATCAAAAACAAGTGAAAACGTGTAAAAATCTCCGAGAATAAATAATTTACAGAATTATTAAATGATGCGGAAGAGCATCCATTTAACATCTTTAACAGTAAAGAATAAGGGAAAAATTACTAATTTAACTAATAGATTTATAAGTTTTTTAATCAAAAACAAGTAAAAAAAATACCGAGAAAAAATCCAAGAATAATTTTATGGACGAATATTTTTTAGATAACACTTCAGTTAATTTCTATACAGCTTTGTAAGGTAGTAAGTACGAATAACACCATGCTATTACCTATAGATTGTGAAATATCGTTTGCATTCAATTACTTGCCATACATATTCATCAACCAGTCAAGACGACATCAGATACAAAAACCTTTTCGTACCTAATGCTTTATCTAAATACAGCATCACTGATGGGAGAGAGTCGCCAGAAAGGATTTCATCTTCAGCATCTCTCTCTCTTTTTTTTTTTTTCCTTGTTTAGTTCGTCTACCCATCACACCCAGGTATGGATTTTTAGCAACCCCATGCAAAGTTTTTCAATCCTCTAGCATTAAAAACTCATAATCTCTCAGAATGTCCAATGCTCATAAGCTTATTCCAGTTTGTGTAGTGTAGTCTATACTTGCCATTGCATGTCATACTCTAGTGACTCGAGTAATGGTCCATCCCGTTCTTGTTTCGCCCCAACTGTCAGTTGGTCCCACGTTACCCATACATGTTCTTTATAGCCGGTGTGAGAAAAATGTAGTAGTTGAAAATATCTGTTATTCTCTCCCTCATAGGTTGTTATATCTCTTACGTTTTTGTTTCAACCAAGGGCTTAACACCTTATATAGTTTGTTATGTAACTTGGAATCTATGTTATAGTTTTATTTACGTAGCATTTTTGTTTACTCTCAGGTTGCTTTTGATTGGAAAAAAAGTAAAATAAACTGGAATTTATTATATTTTTATACCTTTTTTTACGTCAGAAAATTAAAATCGTATTTTTTTAACGTCTGAAAGTATAGTAATGGCTTAAAATTGCCTGTTTTTTGTTTAAAAATTCATATTTTAGTGCTTAAAATACATTTTTAAACGTTTTAATGTTTATATAAACGTTTCTTAAACGTTTTTGTCCGTAAAATATACTTTTTAGGCGTGTAAATGTTTATGTTCATGTCTCTTTAACGTTTTTTTTTACGTTTAATTAATTGCTAAACGTGCAAATTAATGTGTACATTACATATTTTAACAATTAATTAAGTGCTAAAAAAACGTTAATTAAATAGTTAAATACGTAAATTAAATGTTAATTTACACATTTAGCAATTAAGTAAATGTTAAAAAAACGTTTATACAAAACATTATTACATTGTTAAATGCATAATTTAAATGTTAAATTATATATTTAATAATTAAAATTAGAATAATTAAACTATAGAAATTTGATTATCATCATTTGAAAAATTAGACTTAATTTTCACTAGAAATAGCTTAAAATAATTGAAAAAATAAAATAATAAATTGAAATTTTATTATTTTATATAAATTAGTTTTTAAATTGATGCTTAAAATTTAATTAAATTAATTTTAAAAAATGGAATATATAAAGGAGTTTATAGTTAAATTGTCATAGAGAAACGATAGAAGGAGGCCTATGATATTTAGTGTTGAGAATTGATGTTAAGTTAATTTCTATATATTTTTTTAATGTTTAAATAGAAGAAATAAATTTTTATACAAAGATTTTTATGTCATTCGTTGCATGAAAGAAGCTAACTGAAGATTTTTACGATTGAAACCACACCCATGTAATAATATTCCTGTTGCGTTTACAAATGATGGAGACCTTTCATTTATATATACAAAAAAATCTATTTTTAGCTGAATTAATACTAAATATATTAAATCATTTATAAATTTTATAATAATTTAATTATTTTTTTAAAATATTTAATATATTTTGTTTCTCTAATTCAATAATTTTTAACATTAATTCTTCCTCTCTTCCCCAGCATCCCGCAGCTTCCATTCTTCTATTAATTTAAATGATCCTGTATCGTTGGTTGCGATCCTAAAACATTTTACGCTTTCGTTCTATTTTATACAATTTAAGGATCATCTGTACAGGAAATTCATTAAAAATATCCTTTTAATCCTGTAACTTATGACGTTCCCTAATTAATTTAGTGATCTTGTGCAGCCGTCACTCATCCTACATGTTAAAATATCGTTGCAATTCTAACACTACACATAATTTTCATCCTATTTTACGTGATTTACAGGCTCATATACAGCAAAAATTTATTATATGTATTGTTCTAAGGTTAATTCGATGATCTTATATACAGGTTACACCTATTAAAGGATCCTGTGACACCGTGATCCTATCCTACTCCATATTTTATTGATACTAGACTTTAATTATTTTTTTATACGATTTATATGCTTGCCTATAAGTGAAATTTATTGTAAATGCTTCTGTAACTTGTGTTATTCTTAAATTAAATCACAATCCTATACAGTTACTACGATGATTTTGCTACATTCTTATCCTATTTTAGATTATTTTTAGGATCGCATTTAAGCAAATATCATTGAAATTGATCCTTAGCANCCTATAATTAACTAAAAAATTAACAAGTTTCTTCCTAAAAATCACCGGAAAGCACAATTATTTAGCAATGATTATAAATATTGTTACAAATAAAACAATATTTTAAAAAATTGCCATTATATATACGTGTAATACGCCATATCATATAAGTAGTGTAATATAAATTTATCAGCGTGTATACTGTTTTCAAAATAACACTCTTTACATCGAAATTGAAGTATCGTTTACAGGAAAGGACGGAAAAAAAATAAGAAAAACAAAATCTTTTCTCAAACCACAACATCATTTTCCATCTCTGCTCCTCCGCATCACGTATGCACTCACATACTCATCCATTGTTAGACAACATATTTTTTGGTGCAGTAACCATTTCTCTCTTCGATCCGAAAATGGAAGCTTACTTGTATATATATATATAAAGTGTATATATATATATATAAAAAAAATTAGATATTAATTCTAGGAATTTAAATTTTCTATGATGAAAAGGAAACTGTTCCTTTGAGAATTAGAAAAATTGTAGACAATTTTCGATATGAAACTCTTCAATATCTAATGAAGAATTGAGTGTAAGAGAATGACATATGATATTTTATAAGGTATCTTGACATAATAATAATCTATCAAACCAAAAATTCTTTTTTTTTTTTGTCTTTACCTCGAACGATTGAAAAATTGAAACAATTTTACTTCATTCAAGAGAATTTTTTGCACAAAAATCATTTTAAAAATTCATTTTAATTGCTTATTTTTCTTATAATTCATAATTAAAATACATTTTCTACACTCTTTAATAAATTAAAAAGCGTAGGAAGATTGTTATATAGTTAAATTCGTTCTTATAGGCCTGTATACAAATGAACTTCTCGATAAAGTCCACCTCTAACTGCGGCCACTTTTTAGGAAGGTTTCTCTTTAAATCGTATATAAAAACAACCTTTAAACAAGACCACTTCTGTAGAATTACGTTCTCGTTAGTGGTCGCTATTCACGGGTTTGACAGGTATTAAGGAGTGTAAATTTTTTAATTATAAGAGTAAAATAATTAATTTTTTTCTTACAAAATTAGTGTTTTCCTCTTTATAAATACAGTATAAATGGATTATATACATTAAATAATACAGGGAATGTTGTAACTAAAGTATAGGTTCTGCTGTAGGATTACACACGTAGAGACGTATAAATTTTTTCATATATACAATTTTATGTAAAGAAAACAATTAATTTTCTCATAAAAACACAATGTTTTATCA
>NW_019389521.1:0-4550 GCF_000671375.1 Centruroides sculpturatus
ATACACAGTCTTGCATTTTTATCAATCATGTTTTTTCTGTTTGTGGGATGTTAAATAATCTGTCCAATGTCAATTGCTTTTCTCTCTTCTTCAAGATTTTTCGGAAGTAATTAATAGCATTGTCGTCGTGCCTATTAACCTCAACCTGGTTTGGATGCCATTCTAAGAACCATTGTTCTAACATCTTCCCACTTCTTCAAAAGATCTTTAATAGCAGATGTTGGCATTGGTCCTCTTTTTCAGTAGAAAACATATCTTGCCAAGTTTCTTGGTGTTCTTCTGTCATCAGATCAGTTTCAGGTTCCATTATGAGCTCTTCAATGTTCTTTATTTCTCAGATGTGATTTTTGTTACTACTTTAGCTGCTTAAGTCTTCTTGATTATACTGTATCTTCTTTAGATAAGATTGAACTGTGGCCTACTGTAGACATGTTCAAGCCATACTGCCCAGCAACATCAGACATATGCCCACTCTCTACCTTTGATATTATACTCTCACCTTTCGAAATTAAAAACCAACATAAAACTTAATGAGTGCCACACAACAGTCTCGTGAATACTATAAAAAAAATTCTTTGTCAGAAAAATAAAAGGCTGGAATTACAAGGAAGAGTTTCAAAGTTTGGAGGATACTATCCAATCAGTATATACCGGGTTGAGCATTGATGTCAACATCTCCCGCCTATGAAAAGTTTTGAATTGTTGCCTGAAGATAAAGGAAGACCAATCAGTATTCATTATTTTACATCACTTCTTGTGTTTGTTCTGAGATGTTCGTTGTCCAAACATAAAAATCTTTTGCAAAAGTGTTCGTTGTCTGATTTGTTCATAGTCCAAACTGTTCATTAACCGATCACCCACTATACTTCCTTATGAATTCTGGAAATTTATTCCTAAACAAATTCCTGAAATTCACAGTAAAGTGCTAATATTTGTGCATTACTAAGCAAAAATTGCATTTGTAACCTTCTGCAATAACATCTTACTGTTTTCTCTTTGTAAAATTTGTTATTTATTTTAGAAAGATGAGTGCTAAAATGAAACAACTGATGATAAATATTACTGATAAATTAGAATGCATTATTTTATTGTAATATTTTCTTAACAAGTTGAGAGACATCCACTATAAGACAGGAATCTATGCTATGCTGCATAATACACTCACTGGAAAAAGTTACACACCTGGATAGAATTGTCCAATTACTGCAAAACACAGCATAAAGCTAGGTCTCAAACAGGCATGTAAATTATCATGGTTTTTGTCCAATTGCACACCAGGTACCTTAATCTAAATGCCTACTAAAGTATCTTAAAATCACTATCTCAGTATCCTATAAAAAAGCTCATTGTGTCTCATTGTTTTCACAATTTTCTGTGTACCTGTTGTTTGGATATCTTTGAATGTTAGTCATTCTTATATGACACAGTAAAAGACATTACATATAGCTGATGGGGTTTGAAAACGATTGCATCATTGGCTGAGGGAAGCAGGGTAACTTTTTTCAATTGACCATATCTGGATTGTTCTGATTTGACTGTAAAAAGATGTTGGAGGCAATAACTATGTGAGGGCACATATACACATTGGGCAAGACCAACCAACAGGAGAGATGTCTGTATGATCATCCACAGCTGTGGAATCAGAATTAAAATGAACTGTAGAAATGAACAGTCACAATAGCATCTTTGTCCACTATCCAGAGATAGAGGCAAATCTCATTACTAAATTCTGTCTATTCCTGTACCACTTGTAGGAGACTAGAAAGGTAAATTTGCATTCGTGATAACTGCTACACATCTTGACATTAGCACTCCAACATTGACTTCATTTGCAATGGTGCTGTGATAAAGATGCACTGCTACAGACTGGCAATATATCATCATAAGTGATGAAACAAATGAGCACCATGTTAAGAGCATGGAAGATCTTTAGTGACAGCTTCAATCCCACCTTTACTGCTGACATGCTGATCTGGGAAGCAATCTTATATATTAATAGTATGAGGATCATTGATGACACAGCAGTCAAGAAAGCCTAGCCCTCATAAATTGCCCTTTATGGCAGGACTGTAAACAGCCATTTTCAAGCAAGATAATGTGCAAATGCAAACAGCTAGGGCAGTGTTTCTCAACCCGTAACGAACCATCGCCCCCTTCACTTCAAAATTCCAAGGCCGAGGACCAAGGCTAATGCCAAATTCGTACTGCATTGAATAGACTAGTGACTAGTATAATGTTATTTGTTTNGGAGACTAGAAAGGTAAATTTGCATTCGTGATAACTGCTACACATCTTGACATTAGCACTCCAACATTGACTTCATTTGCAATGGTGCTGTGATAAAGATGCACTGCTACAGACTGGCAATATATCATCATAAGTGATGAAACAAATGAGCACCATGTTAAGAGCATGGAAGATCTTTAGTGACAGCTTCAATCCCACCTTTACTGCTGACATGCTGATCTGGGAAGCAATCTTATATATTAATAGTATGAGGATCATTGATGACACAGCAGTCAAGAAAGCCTAGCCCTCATAAATTGCCCTTTATGGCAGGACTGTAAACAGCCATTTTCAAGCAAGATAATGTGCAAATGCAAACAGCTAGGGCAGTGTTTCTCAACCCGTAACGAACCATCGCCCCCTTCACTTCAAAATTCCAAGGCCGAGGACCAAGGCTAATGCCAAATTCGTACTGCATTGAATAGACTAGTGACTAGTATAATGTTATTTGTTTAATTATTGTACAATATAACGAATAAAATATCTAATTATTCTTAATACAATGTTTTACTATATTGTCCAGAAAATTGTTTTTTGCCCCCCAAAATATAAATTGTCACTAATCGTCCCCTCAACATGGAAAATCGCCCACATGGGGGCGATATCGGCCCCGTTGAGAAACACTGAGCTAGGGTTTTCCAGGAATGACTCCATTACATTGCTGTACTTTCATAGCCTGCTTAGTCATCAGAAGTTTACCAATCAAGAATTTGTGGAAACAGATGGGATGTTTGAGAAATCTAGAGAAAAGTTGCAACATCTATATGCAAATCTCCTCATACTGACATATGATTCCTTTATGGCTGATCATATTACTACACAATCAGGCAAGGAGAGATCATAAAATGTCTAAAGGTTTCTTTAAATTGTAGCATTGTTTTACAGGAAATTGTCTCTTTGCCATAATATTTTAATCACTTATTACAGTCATCATGTTCACATTAATAAAGTTTCATCATATTCCAATACTTCTTTCTTGAAGCAAAACTTTTTTGTCAATGAATGTATAAAAGTGCCATATTATCTAAGCAAACTTGTCTTATATTATTATATAGTAAATAAATTTATCACCACATTATTATTTTTGTAGTTAAAATAAAAATAATCTGATAAAGTATTTCATAATGGAAATCAAATTAGCTCTTATTCAGATTCAGATATAATGAAGAAAACATTGAATAAGATTCATTACACACTGCAATATACTTACCTCTTTAGGAAATTTTACTGGTGATTTTGATGTACAAGACTCATCTGGTAATGAATAATTAATAGGATCAATACCAGATAAAAATGAACTATTTGCTTGATTTTGATTTTCATATTCCTTAATTAAGCTATCAAATCTATCTTCATCTGTCATTATGGGTATATTTTCTGAATTATTTTCATCCTTATCCTCATTATCATCTCTAATAAAATCATTTGTCAGAAGAGGCATATCTAATCTTAATTTCTTTAAATAAACCTGTAAATACAATCTTTATTATACAAAGCAAATATTTTAAATAAATAATTTTATTTTAATTTAACTTTTATATTACAGTAGAGCGTCAATTATCCAAATGTTGATCAACCAAAACATTGGTTAACTGAAAGCGTTCCAGTAGGACTGTGTGGTGCTGAATCAAACATTTCTGATACTAGATTAACTTTTAAAGTATAATTTTTTTTTGTTTTTATATTTTTAAATATATTTATTTTGTTTGTACAAAATAAAAAAATAATTTTTAAAGATATGATAGCCACGATTATTATTTTAAAAATTTTCGTTAGGCATAACATCAATGAAAATTCAATGTGAAGTGACACGTAATGGAGAAAAATTTAAACATGGAATATATTAATATACTATTATTGGGATATAATAATATACTATATTAATAATGTATTTTTCCGTACATAATTGGTTATCCAAAAAATCAATTTTCTGAACAACCACAGTCCCCAATTGATTCAGATAATCAATGCTCTACTGCAATGGTTCCCAATTTGTGGTACGCATACCCCTGGGGTAAGCGAAATTGCATGAAGGGGTATGCGTGGCAATCTAAAATCAGTCGATTTAAAATTTAAATGCATAAGATGAAGCAATCAAAAAAATAATGGGTGGACCATCAAAAATTCAGCAATTTACATGATGTGGAATGCATATATTCGTTTATTTATAATTTCATCAAAAAAATGCATTTGTGACAATACCTAAATGAAATTCTTGCACAAGAAACAAAAATTGTACAATTAACACAGTTTGTGTTCATTGT
>NW_019389522.1:0-4374 GCF_000671375.1 Centruroides sculpturatus
TACTGATGTGCGAAAAAGAAACAAAGAGAATTACTTTCTTAAAATAGGCCTTATAATAGAATAAAATGACTATGAAAAATGAGAATTAATAAGACATCCATAAATATAATGTAAATATTTATCATCCAATCATTCATTTTGATAACAAAGAATTTTTTATATATATCTATTCACAATGAAAAATTACTTGACAATAAATATTTCATAAAATCCACTAAGATCCCGTTATCATTTTAAAAATAGAGTAAAGCTCCACAAGAAATTTAGTTTTACATTAAAGGATATGAATCCGAATTTTATTACAACTTCAATCTTATGTCCGTACGACCGAAAAAATTCCGATTTTTATTTGACAAATCCGAAATCAATAACAAGATTCTCATTATATGATTTTTCTAGTTAATCTATATACTTTATATATATAGAAATAAGCATCGAAAAATGTCATCAAAATCAGAGTTTTGTTTATGACACGTGATCTATATTCTACAAATTATAAAAGTTTGTCGTAAGCTGCATATATTTTAATAGTAGTTATATATTTATTAAATACTTTTCAAATTACTTCTGCGTTTTTAGTTTGAGATAAAAATAATTCGAATCCTGAGCAGTAATGGCGGCGCTTTCGGTTCAGGATTTTTAGGATAAGTTTTTTATCCTAAAAATTCGTCTCGCGTATAGCCAATCAATGTAATCAATTTAAAACAATTCTTTGTTTTATTAAAACATAATGATCCTTAAATATCCTTATAAATATTTAATTATAATGAAAACAAATACAATCCACATTGAAACATAAAAGAAATTTAATACAGACAAATCATGTAATGTACAGTACAATATATTAGTGGCGTGCACTTGATTTATCACAGATATTATAGTCAAAGCTACTGTAATCAGTAACAAAAATTTTCTTAAATAGCTTACTATTAAATTCATTCACATGAAAATATTAATTTAAAAAAATATATATATTTCTAATCTGTAAAATATTAATTATACAGTAAATTTGTGAAGGAATGCGTATTTTAAACATTTTCTAAATGGCATTTTTCAGAATTCACTACACAACGCCCATACAAGCAGCCAGATGGGTGGAACTAAAATACTTCGTTAGTTTATTGAACAATTTTCACAATTTATATATATATAACGAGTGTATATACAAATATTAATAATTATATAAAAATCTCTCAAATTTCAAAAGCAAAATTCCTAATTGTAATATATTATTAGAATATTGCAACAAAAATACATATTTCGAAAAAAATTAATAACAGAGAACCAACTTCAAAAAATTAAATGAAACAAAATAAAAAGTTACTGTAAAAACGAAGTAAATTGTTTAATGAATTAGGGAAAATATATCAAATAACTAATTAATCCAATCTAAAAAATTTTGAAAATACAGAAAATTTTCGTTCTTCTGTTATTAACCTTTTTTAGTGCCTTTTGATCCTAAGATAGAAATAACGCTTAGAAGAAAGCTTCTTATTTCATAGTTTTTTCCTTTTGATCTTATTCATTTATTGAAAATATTCGTTTATTATTTCCGTCTTATAGAAACTCTTAAAATAAAACAGAAAATCTGAAAATGGATCATCATCCAAGTTTTGTATGATGCCATTTTTCCAAGAGTTCCAAGGGAATTTATCAATATATTTTAACTTAATCTCTTAATGATATATTCAATTATTTCCGGCTTTATAGAAAATTAAATTTCCGCTCTGGAGTGCTTATGATAATTATAGTTACAGAAAGATTATACTGATACATTTTTTTTTACAAACATTAAATTAAAATATAAACACAATTATTTTAATATTTACAGATGTTTGATCATATATATTTAAATTATTACAGTAAACATTTTAACACTTATAAAAAACTTCATATACAAATTTATAAAAATCATTAAAAAAATCATCAACGAAGGAATTTAGGTCGCTCTTGTGACTACATTGAAAACGATGCAGGCATCTATATATTAGAAACGTTAGAAGCAGAAATTCCTTTCTTTATTTTGCGTTGCCCTCTTAATACCTTAGGGCAGAAGAACGTTAACTGAACAAAAAGGGAACTAAGAAAAGAAAATGTTCGAGATGAAATCGTTTTGATTCACTGCTTACTTTTTCAGTTAATTTCTATNATGTTTGAGTATTAAACTCCGTAAACTCAACTGGAAGCACCGTAAACTAATAAATAGTTTATAAAATCAGAATAATTTACTCTAATTACTCGATGAACTTCGCGAATTGTAATTAAATTAAGCGGAAAATATTTTCAGTTTTCATTTCAACAAGGATTTTATTTGAATATTTTGTTTCAGTTCATTCAAAATATAACAGAAATTCTATTTTAAATCCAAATAATGTTTTTTCATCATAAGCTTATATATTCCAATCTTGTTTCCCACGTAAACTAATTGTTTTTACCTTTGCTCTTAAAAACTAATTTTCTTCTTATATATAGGTCACACTATTCCGTAATTTGAATTGCAAAACTTTTTTTTATTTAAAAAGAAATTATTTGTATACAAAGTAGATTTATATTTAACTCGTTAACGTTTGAATTTATTTAAAATACAATAAAAATGTATTGTGTTCAAGATTAAAATCAGTTTTAAATTCATGTCTTTCATTTTCATAAACTGGTTTTTAGTTAAAATTTCGTAAAATGTAATAAACTGAATAAAGAGTAAGCTACATAATTGACTACCACTTGACACAAACCTCTGTCGATCTTTCTTTTGTAAACTTCTACAAGGGTGACATAGCTGCCTCGCCGGATATGCATATTTATACATTAACGATTTTTTTAAAATATATTAAAAAAATTGTATAATCGCTAATGGTAAATTCAATAATTAAGATTTCGTAAAATGTAACAAACTAAATAGAGTTATATAATTGACGACCACTTGACACAAGCGAAGCACGAATCTCTTCCGACCCTTCTACAAGCCTACAAAGGCCGGAAGAGGTTTGTGCTTCGCTTGTGTCAAGTGGTCGTCAATTATGTAACTCTATTTAGTTTGTTACATTTTACGAAATCTTAATTGTTGAATTTACAATGGGCGATTTTACAGAGTTTTCGTAGTTTTACAAATGGTTTTAAATGTTTCTTATGGCGACGATATAAATTTAAAACAGAATTAAATAGTGGTACTATAAATTATAGAGAAGAACTCAGAACATTTATTTAAAATGTGTCAAAACAAAATATTTAATATATAATTGATAAATAAATTATAGAAAATCATGTAAAATTCAAGGCTATGAATTAAATTCAATAAATAATTATTTAATAATTGTCTTTCCATTCTATTTCCTCATCAATTATACATCCAAAACACAACATTGTATTAATAAAAATGCTTACTATCAGAAATAAAGATAATCTGAAGATATATTTACTCTTACAGAATTATATTTAATTTTCTGTCATACAAATAATAATGGAATTCGTTATCGATATTAAATGATTGCAAATATACAATTCGAATTAACGCAACATATAATATTGATATTGTATAACATGTTTATTTCGATTTATTTAGTCTTGTTGATAACAATAAACCTCAATATAAACGTAATGAATTTTACATTAATCAAAAATTAATTAAAATATTATAAAAATATGTTTTATTTCTTTTAAATTTATCATTTGCACTAAATAGTAAATGATAGATCGAATTAATGAGATATAATCTAATATAAAAACATTTTTGTGCTAAAAAATTTCTATACTTAACACCGCATGAGAAATCTGAATAAAATTGCACTTTACAAATTCGAAATAATTATTAACAACAAAATATATTAAATTTTAATTGAAAGTATAATAAATTTAAATCTAAAATGGACGAATTAAAATTATATATTGATACTATACGTTATTAAAATAAACTAACTTTATTATTTCAATCCTTTCCTTGATTATTTTATTGCACAGGAAAAATATTATTATTCACTATATTATAATTCCATATAAATCACAGACGATTCATTCTAACAGTAATAGAACTTGTAAAAATATATTATTAAAATATAAACTATAAACTAATATAAATCGTTCAAAAATAAAATAAAATAATAATAATTTTAAAGCTATAAAAGCTGGAAAAAGCTATACAGAGACACAATAAAAAGCTTTTGTTTATTTGCATATACTGTTTGTATTGTTAATTCCAAGATTTGTGTATACAGTACTTAAAAATGTTTTATATACGCAAATATTCTATTTTATTTTACAGTTTTTTTTAAATTCTCTATAATAGTACGTATTTAAATACATTTTGTTTAAATTTTCAAAAATTGCTTTGTATAATCCTAAAGATGATCGTCTAAGTCGAAAGTATTTGAGATTAAAATA
>NW_019389523.1:0-4372 GCF_000671375.1 Centruroides sculpturatus
AAATATTTTTATATAGAGAAATTCTAAAGGAACGTTTGAAAATGGAAAGATTTAATATAAGATATATCAATATCAAAGAAATTAACTCATTATATTGGAATATCATTTATCAAGTTAAATACATCTTAATTAAATGTTCTCTAATGAAGCATGTAGCCTAAATCAAAGAGTCACGTTTGCACGAAACTTGTCACCAATCATTTATTTGAATCGACAGATAATACCCTTAAAAATTTTTTAAGCAATCAAAAATTAAATATAGTTTAATAGTGGCTAAAAAGTTATGAAATGTGATTAATTTATTTGGTAAAAAAAAATATATATATATACAAAGTATACTTATGTTTGTGAGCATAAACTAAAATTTATGCTCACAAACAAAAAATAAATAAATAAAACTTGTAAAATAACCGAAAAAATAAAACGAAACGAAGAAATAAATAAAAAAAAAATAGAGTAGTTGAAAAGTACAAGGTTGATTTATGGGTACAAAATACAGAATGTGACAAATGTTGCATCGTGGGGAGGTTGAACATAGGAAGTGACCCAAGTGCACCCAACGACAGTTTTGCTTGATGTATGTAGTCTTGTTGACAAATGGAAGAAGGTTTTTCTTCTCGTCTTAAATTATATCTTCAGTTAATAGAATGTGACAGACTCTTCAGAAAGTCAATTATAATTCTTAACGCTGCTCAACGATTTAATAGTTTGCCTTCTAAAATGAAAAGACGATTGATGTGATTGACAGTTTATACTTGCTTTGAATATAAAAATAGACACATATATTTTAATATAAATATAACTTATTATACGCTTATATTTGAAACGTAATTTTAATATTCGAATGAATAATAATTATAAAAATAATCGAATAAAAATTATTTTACTTTATTACAATTGCATACTTGAATAAAGCTTATAGTTTTAAGCCATATCATTTTTGTTATTTATTCAATAATTTAAAATATTGTATTAAAATAATTTTTATTTTGTATTACATAACTATAATGTATAGTTTTATTATAATTAAATTCGTTTAAAGGATATAAAATTAAATATTATTCAAACAATCATTTAACTTTTCTATAGCTTTGTCAGTGATAAGTTATCATAAGGTCAATAAGACCCTCGGGTGATAGTCAATCAAATACGTAAATTCTCGCCAAGTTTATCAAGTTTAACACTGTTTGAATGGTTTACCTGAATGAAAATATCATTAAAAAAAGGAAATGTCACATCAACAAGTATTAAGTTTTCTATTTAACAACATTTGACATTAATATAATGTGAAACCTGGAGGGAAATTCCCTATTTTTTAGGATGTTTTTAATTCGAGAACTATTTTAACTTTTCTTTTAAAATATAATCGAAATTAGTGAATATATACAGTCAAAAGTAAAATTTATTAAATTAATATTTGCACGAAATTCGGAATTAAAATCCTTCTAATAAAATTAAAATCACTTAGTCTAACGGATAAAATAAATCAACAAATTCACCAGAACTATGTCTTCCTAGTAATCAAAAAACTCGAAAGTACGGGAAGTATTATTCTTCGAGCGAGCAAGAACTAGACACTCTTTTGAGAAAGAAGGTTACCAGATATTAATTGGCCCAACAGAGAAGAGAAAAAAAGAATAAAAACTTGGACTTAATTAAAAGCACTGGTTTCCACAAGAGTTAGAACAAATCACGAGACCGCAACGACTAGTTGGGACAATAGAGATGTCAGCCCTGTAGCTTAGAAGGTAACTTCCTAGCTAGACATTGAAAAGAAGGAGGTGGGATGGACTGACAAAGGTTCGAAACGCACTAATGAACGCGTGTAAAAACTATCGTACCGAGGGGTGGGGGCTAACGGGCACCAAGGACGACCCTCCCCGGTCGAATATCCAATATATACTTCTTTTGTTCGATTTGTTTGGTTCAGGAACAGGTTATTCGCTTTGCTGTGATTTAGCCCCTTCTTCCTTCTCCGACCCCCACTCGTTCCTGCGTCTCTTTCTGCAGGCTTACTCAGGGCGTTGTCCCGATCAACGTCCTTGATACCTGCATGTAGAATAATTAGCAACAAGGCAATAGTCAGTAAGGAATTAACATGCATCCATCGTAGGGTTACTCTCCGATTTACACCATCGACTTTTAAATACTTCGCTAGCGAGCGTCATGTTAAACATCGTTATTTGAGAAATTGTCACAAAAACTTGACAAATAAATTTTGTTGTGGATGACGTGCACGCAATCCTTCAGGGACATATTTATATAAGTTCGTCTATTCCTAACTTTCGATCCTACATTTACTTCAGTCTTATGCTTTTACTAAAAATGGATAAAACTACCGGAATTACACGTGGGCCGTCGACTCTTGCGTTTTACTAATAAATAAGTTCATTGGAATGTAATCCCATTATAAATAACAAAATAAATTTACTCTTAATGTCCATATATATTAAGCCAGGTAGAATAATATAAATGAAAACTAGAGCATTAATTTGCTTACACCAATTTAAATCTTGATTTAAGATATTTTCGAATATTTAAAAATCTATTAAATAAATTATTATAAAAATTTAATCTAAGCTAATTTAAAAATAGGCCTATATAACATTTGCATCAGAAAATAATTCAAATTTTCAAAAAGAAAGGTTAAATTGAGAAAAACACTTTTTACATCAAATTTTTATAATAAAAGCAGTAGACTAGACATGTATACAAGATAAATAATTGTTGAAAGATTCCCATCAATTCTGAATGAAGTAGCGATTTCAATCAATGTAAAAAAGTTATTTCGCTAACCGAATAAGAAAATAAATGAATAATTGATGCACAAACAAAAACAACTTTGCATAGTCGTTTCTTAGAAAAGAAAAAATAAAAATCAACGAAAAAAAAAATTCTTTTAAAAATATAGATTATTAATGATTTTTAAGAGATAAATATCGAGTTAAANCTTAATAACTTCCGTTTCCGGTTTTATATCATTCTTCAAAATAAACCGTGTGAAAATAATGAATTTTTTGACACTAAAAATCATTTTCTACATTAAATCATTTTTTTCTTTTTATCTTTTTACTTATATATCTGGCAAATACATTAAATTAATGCAGACATTTCAGACAGACAGATGCACTCTTTCGTAAGAAAAGGAAATACAAAATATGTAAGCTTTAATATATTATCAAATTATTAATTATAATATTGAAGAAAATAAGTTTTGAAACTATATAAATTTATAGTTAATTCTATATAAAGACGAGACTTAATTCTTTAATCCATAGCCATAATTCTTTATTAAATTATCATATGAACGAACATTCAGTGCCAATAAGTTAGTGAGTAATGGGCAAACAAGATGATTTATCATTAAATGGTTGAATGATAGAATTTGTCAGAGGAAAAAAAGGAACAACCATTATTTATAACTAAGAAGAAGAGTTTTTCTTTCATAGTCACTCTCTCTGTCTCTGTCTGAAATACTTTTTTTTTTCTCTTCCACCCCCTTTTAATGCATTTTTATATAATTTAGTTCGTAATTATATTAATGGCTCGTACTTAATATTTTATAAATTAAGTATAGCAATAGATAGATCTATTGTTCGCACCATTGTTATATCATCTAAATAATATATTAAACTATGTTTATATACAATTGTCAGCTTTATAATATAATTATAATCGTTATAGCTCGAGTTTTAGAGGAAATATGATAACGCACCAACTATAACTAACGTAAATTTGAGAATATACATTATAAACATGGAGTTACAACTTTAAAAAGGGGTTGAATTTATTTTAAAAATGATCTGTTTTTATTTACTGTTTATGCTATGATAGAATATTAAATTTAAATATTTAAAGTGTTTTTCGTGTTTTTAAAAGCATAAATTTGCCAAAAAATACTATTAAAAAATTGTTTATGTAAAAAAAAAAATTATATAAATTTATTAATAGATTTATGATATTGAAGGATAATTTAGAGAAGTTGAATCTGATCTTAGTTTTCCCCAATGGCACTTGTTATAGTAAATATTGAATAAAAAAGAGTCAAGTAATATATATGATAGGTGTTCGAAGAATATAAGCGTAATTCCTGTTTATCTCAGAACAAAAATAAATAAAATATACCCCTATAGGTATACTATAAGATATATCCTACTTATATTGTTTGTATAATTTATATGAGATATTAATCGTATATATATAGTTTTTCCGATTCGAAGACTGATTAATCAGTTGAAGTGCCAATTGAAAACAAAAATAAATAAAATATAGCCCTATAGGTATACTATAAGATATATCCTACTTATATTGTTTGTATAATTTATATGAGATATTAATCGTATATATATAGGCTATATAGGCTATGTTATAT
>NW_019389524.1:0-4426 GCF_000671375.1 Centruroides sculpturatus
AAAATCAGTAAATACGACGTTATTTTCATTTTCAAACAAGACGGCAGACTCAAACCGTTCAGCTGATTTCTTAGTTTACTTTTAATAAAATTTATACTAAACTAATTATGTTGAAAATGGAATTCTCACCTTTAATATTTGTTTAGCATTAAATGTTTCTCTGGGTTTTCTGTTCCTCCCACTTGACTTTTCATAATCAAATTCACTTGTACGAAATAATGTATTTATCAAAGTTATATGAAGCTTAACTTTATCATATTGTTTAGGCATAAATCCTGATGCTACAAACTTCTCCATTAATTTCTGAGCTAATATTTGAAGCCTACAGACATGGAAATTTAATTAATATAATTTCAAAATTCTTAAAGTTGAATAATTGCTATATTCATAAATAAGATACAATATTTCAAAATAAAGATATATATTTGTTTTAGATTAATATATAAATATAAGGGAAAAATCTTATAAATACATCTCAGATATTTCTGGAATATATCAATAGCTTAATAATAAAATCACTCCAATAAACAGTAATGACAAGTGTTTCAAATAAAAATAAAAATGTACATTGAAGAATATTAAATTGTTGTGAAAACAAAGATCATTTTCCTATAGATAACATTTTTAATAAATGAAAATAAAATTTATGTAGACTCAACGAAAAAGACATATATGAAATTATAGATGAAAAAAGACAATTTCATCCTCAAAGTGCCATCCATAATTTCATCAAAATGATTATATTTAAATTATCCATGTCATTAAAATATTTAATTTTTAAAAAGCTTTGAAATATTTGAGTTATATTAAAATATATAAATGTTTGAATATAAAAAGAGCATATATATCAATAAATACTATCATATTAGAACTTTCTTGTGTAGGGTTTATATTTTCCATATTTTTATACTTGAGCTATTTATAAAATACAGTACACTATAAATATTCTTACTTTAACATTTTATTTTTAGAATTTTGTTATTTTACTTATTTATTTATTTTTTGTATAAGATACTGAAGGCAATTACATCATATAGATCAGTGATTTCCAAACTTTTTCGATCCACTACCCCCTTTGTTCCATAAAGTTATACTCAACACCCCTAACCCATTTTCTCTTGTATGAGAAAGGATTGGAAATATTCTTAGGAAAACTTTTCTATGAATCTCATACTTTGTGCCCTTACCATACATTGTTCTCAATATCTGGAAACCATTAAATGCAATGATTCCTCTTATCAGTTTAACAGAGGAAAGGTAACAGCTTTTAATGACCGCAATTTTGCCTTTGGTCACCGTTCAATACCGTCTATACCACCACCTAGATTTACTCATTACCCACTTTGAGAAACACTGATATAGATAGACAATATTTAAAAAATATATGAGAAGCATTCAAAACTTTTCAAATTATAGTATTAATGATAATTTTAAAAATTTTTTATACAGTATATCATAAATTTAAATTGAAAAAAGTCAGATTTTAATCTTTGTACTGCATGATCATAATATAGTGATTTAACAAATTTTTATAATTATAGTGGCATATAATTTCTATACATTTTTATATTATATAGATATAGACACATGCACAAATTGTACTTGTATAGTTTAATTACATTTATTTTTGCATCATTATATGAATTCAAAACTTTTTAAAAACATTGATTATTATTTGAAAACTACAAACTTACATAATATAGATTAAAATGGACTAAAGTAATAGTTAAAATGTAATGATTTATAACTTCCTAACTTACCTGATCAAAATTAGAAAAAAAATTATTTTAAGTTATTTTTCAACATTTTTTGTTTAGTGAAAAAATTTCATCAATAGATTCATTAAAATATGATTATAAATCCAAAATGTAGTACATTATCCTATTTGAAATTTGAAATGTAGACAATCTATACTAATATTATAAAGAGGTAAAGTTTGTAAGTTTGGATGTAGGAGGTAATCTCCAAAACTACTCATCCAATTTCAAAAATTCTTTCACTAATATTTAGAATGGACCTTCAGGGTAGACATAGGCTGTATATTATTCCATTAAACATTCATATAAATTAAAAGATATCATCTAGGTAAGCATTATATTTTTGGTGTCAGTGGGTATGTATATGAGATAGATAACCACATGGCGCAGTTGTGTGGTCAGCGAGACATGCTGTGAATGTGTCCGAACTTGTGATATATAAAATTACGTCCTGACTGATTCATCATTGCCCAGAGCAAAGCGCTGAACCTAAAGAGGTAAGATTTGGTTAGTGTACGTCATGAAAATGCACACTAAGAAGGGATTTTTTCAAAATTCCCCCATGGGGGAGAGGGAGAGGATTAAGACTTAACCTGAAAAATGTCTTCTACTGTACTATTTTAGAAGCAATTTTTTGTTTTTATAGTAACAACTAATGTTGAGAATCTTAGTGAAGTATCGAGGGAGGGATATTTCTATCAAACTGCAAATTCCGCATGGGTGAAGCCACAGGTAACAGCTAGTTATAAAGTATAGCATCGTTTATCCAAAAGCCATTTATCCGAAACGTCAGTTAACCGAAAGCATTCTGGGTCGGCAAATTTAAATTTTCACTAGGGCTGTGGCACTGCAATCTTTGGCTATATCTTGGGCTACTCCAATATATTTTTTGATGGTGTGTGTGTTTTAGCTGGCAGCACTGGCACTTTTGTGTGGTGTTTTCCTCAGGACTGTGTATCATGCTGATCGAACGTTTTTGATACTAGATCAACTTCTAAAGTATATTTTTTTTTGTTTTTATATTTTTCAATATATTTATTTTGTTTGTAAAAAATAAAGAAATAATTTTTAATGCTACAATAGCCATTATTATTATTTTAAGAAGTTTACGTTAGGCTTAACATCAATGAAAATACAACACAAAGAGAGACACGATGGAGAAAAATTTCAACATGGGATAGGTTAATATATTTTTTCATACATAATCGGTTATCCGATCAACCCCAGTCCCNAAATAAAGAAATAATTTTTAATGCTACAATAGCCATTATTATTATTTTAAGAAGTTTACGTTAGGCTTAACATCAATGAAAATACAACACAAAGAGACACACAATGGAGAAAAATTTCAACATGGGATAGGTTAATATATTTTTTCATACATAATCGGTTATCCGATCAACCCCAGTCCCCAACTGATTCGGATAAACGACGCTCTACTGTACATATATTTTTTAAATCAAAATTACTAATCTATGCTTCAAAACTCTCAAAGCTCAATAAATACTTTCATTCTGCTATTATTGAGTTTGCTATCAAACTGTTTATTGTATCATATTATCAAATATATAATAATAATAGTAACAAAAAATTATACCATATTTTCACTCATATATAAAACCATGTTCTTATAGATGGGGCAAAATCAGCACTGTATTTTGCAAAGTATCTTAAAAAAGCATGCTCTTACTTGTGTGGAAATACAGTATATTAACTTATTGATAATGAGAAAATGACAGAAAATTAAAATTATTTGTCTGCAAAGCATCTTCTATATAAGAGTAAGCATTAAAAAATGTTTCACATAGTCAAAATCAGAATTTCATCTATGACACAAGATCTATATTCTACCCATCATAACATCTAACATTGAAATCCAGAAAAATGGAAATGCCATTATTTCTCTCTTGCTTCCAAAATTTAATCAACGATTTAAAGTACTTTCAGCACACTTTGAGTTAAAAGTTTGTTGTAATCTGCATATGTTATGAGAATAGTTACAAAAGTAATTAGGAAAATATTTAATTTGTTTATAATTATTTGAGATGAAAAGGATTTATATTCTGGACAATAATAATGGCAGTATATCTGATTCCATTATATTTTGCATTTTAAAAAATTTACTCTCTTAATTTTTTAAAGTAATTTTTTAGTTAAAATTTGTTATTCCTAATAACTGTCCCACATAACCAATCAATGTAATTACATTAAATTATTCTTTGTTTTATAAACATTGGGAATATCCATAAATTATATAATGCAGATATGTGTGGTTATGCAGGTAATTATTAAAAGAGAATAGAGATGATTACAAAAGCATTAAAAACATTGCTTTTTACATAATTAATAAAATAATGTAACATTCAATATCCTGAGCTGTGTATTATTCAATTAACGAGGGGCCAACCTAAGATGTGCATTGTGGAAATGGGTATGTGTGACACATTACAGCATATTACAGATGGTAGTTGAAAAATATAAAAATAGCATTATTAATTTATAGATAATCCTAAATACCAATTCCTAAAGATCATTATTATTATTTAACTGAAACAAAAACTAATACAATCCATATTGAAACAAGTAGGAATTTAATACAAACTATATGTATATATCAGTGCTGTAATTCATTCTGTGCCTGCTCATATACTTAATAATCTGTTATGCAT
>NW_019389525.1:0-1092 GCF_000671375.1 Centruroides sculpturatus
AAAAAAAAATTGCATCAGTGTCTCACAGAATGGTTTGGCAACTGCTGGATAAGACAACATAGCTCTGTTGCCTAGCACCATATTCTCCAGCTCAATCCCTTTGGATTTTTTAATGTGGGGGGGTCAACTAAAAGCATAGATGCATGATATTCAGCAACACAAAGAGAGCTGAAGAGACAATCTGAAACCCTGACAGCAGGAATGTTATGTGCTATCTATAAAGCCATACTCAACCACAACCTTCAGCAACAATACAAAGATGTAGAATCTTTGTATTGTTGCCACCTTCAGCAAACCACCTTCAGCAACACCTTCAGCAACAATACAAAGATTCTACATCTTTGTATTGTTGCTGAAGGTGGTCTTTTGAACATGTTCTCTAACGAAATAAAGCTCGGTTTTTTGTATCAATTTCTGCAAGGTTTGTCTTTATTCTTTACAGTCAGAGATTATTTTTATGTTATGCTAAATTATCTCAAATTGATTCCCTTTGGTTATTTTAGCCCTGAAAAATTTAGCAGTTGTTATATTATATGACATACATGCATTCATGCTGGAAAGACCTTTTTTGTCCCTGGATAGATACAGTGAAACCTGGTTTCTGAACTTAATTTGTTCCTAAAAGACGTTTGAAAACCAATTTGTTCTCAACCCAAAACTAATTTTTCCATAAGAAAACAATATAAAATGGTTTAATCCAGGGGTGAGCAACCTTTTTAATCAACGGGCCAATTTAAATTTTAAAATTTTTTGGCGGGCCGCACATAAAGTAATACTTATTAATAATTTACAAAACTTTATTTATAATATACATTAGAATAAAAAATATAAAATTTTAAAAAAAGTAAAGATTTTATATACAAATTTTAATGCAAAATAAAAACAAACAAGAACAGAAAAACGAATTTACTTGAAATTTTTAATGAGAAATTTGGCACTGTTTTTTCGATACAAGCTGATCAATATCAGCCAGAATTGATGAGGTAGCTACACGTATGCAGCTTTCTAATCGTGCATCACTCAGTCTTGATCGGTGGTCATTTTTGATTAATTTCATGGTTGAAAATAATTGTTCGCAAACATACGTACTTC